>NW_027505475.1:122500-182694 GCF_021521415.1 Bidens hawaiensis | reverse complement strand
ATGGAACATCGGGGATGACGCGGGGTTAGATATTTATGACGATGAGAAGGAGTTTTTGGATGAATATGGGGGTTAGTATCAGCAAAAAATCTTCATAATAACTAGGAACCTCGACAAAACCATCCAGAAAATCAGCAATATCAAGCACCGAGACGTTAGAATAACCGCGAGCAATAGATTCCCTCATGAGTTTGATGATGGTGTTCCGAGAGCATATATTCCACAACCTGTTAGGGGAGTCCAAAGTCACTTCATCCTACAAGTGGCCAAGAACCCTCTACCGATCATTATTCCGGTTAGAGATGGAAGAACTTTTTCAGTGAGATAGGGCAGTTTAATCAGATTACCCACGTTTTATGGAAACACTACTGAAGAACGATCTCTGCACTAGTAGTTTTAATTCAATATGTGCCACTATCTCAAGTCAGGGTTTTACCACATATAAGGTGATATTGTTTGTTTTCCCGTTTAGTTTGAAAGATGCAGTGAAAGATGTTTCTTGTCATTACCATCAACAAGCATTTACACATGGCGTGATATGGCACAACAATTTCTATGTACGTAATTGAACCTTAACACAACTTATCATCCACATCCTGATGGCAGAGCGAAAGAACAATTCAAACTCTGAAAGATATGCTACGAGCATGTGTGATAGACATAGGAGGAGGTTGGGATGACCATCTCACTTTAATGGAAATATCGTATAGTAACACTTATCACACAAGTATTCAGGTCGCATCATTTGAAGCATTATATGGATGTAAGTGTAAAACGCCGGTATGTTGGTCTGAAATTGGGGATAATCAAATTTTTGGACAAGAGATAGTCCAGATAACAATAGATAAAGTTCTCCAAATTCGAGAATGACTTAATACAGCCAAAGATAGGTAGAAAAGCTAAGCAAATGTTCGTCGTAAGCCGTTAGAATTTCAAGTATGCGACAACGTATTATTCAAGGTATCACCTTGGAAAGGTGTTGTACGATCTGGAAAGAAAAGAAAGCCAAGTCCTCGTTTCGTTGGACCAATTGAATTGTTCGAATGAATCAGTATAGTAGTAGCCTATTGCTTACACATGATGTTTTTCATTTCTCTAAATTGCATAGATGTTTGGCATACAAAACTTAGCTATGCCTTAAAAGATGTCGAAATCAATAATTAATCTAAAGTTTGTAGAGCAACCTCTACAGATATAAGATTTTAAAATAATGAAATTGAAAAAGACGAAAGCTAAAGTTAGTCAAAGTAAAGATGGAACCCCCGACGATGTCTTGAATATACCTGGGAGTTAGAATCAGAAATGAGAAAGAAATACCAACACCTATTTTTGCGAATATCTACGACGAAATTCATTCCAAGGTGGGGAGGATGTAACATCTTTAAATTTTCGGACCGGTTTTGGTCAACTTCAAAATATAAAGGACAAATAATGAAAAATATGAGTTTTCATACTCATCACTCTACGTGATGTGCCATGAAGAGGCCCATCACGATACGTGATGGAAACCTCACAAAACCCGTCATTGCGCTACAAGATGGCCGTCCGGAAAAAGCCATCACGCTACAAGATGTGAGCTTCAAATTCGCGATATAGACTAGAAATGTTTTTGGACTTATCTTAGGCATCCAACTCTAAATACCCATGTAATGTAGAGGTTCCGCTTAAGTATTATTATATTGGCTTAGAGCCTAGTCAAAGGTATAGCCCAAAACTTGATCAAATTAAGTGTAAACATAGTTTTTAATTTGCAAAGGTTATAGTAAAAATAATGTTTTTTTATGATAAGAAATATAAAAGTGTTACATGCAAGAGGTACAGTTAAATTGGCGTTTCTTCTAAAAAAGAAGAAACCTAACATGGACGTTTCTTCATTTTGTGAATAAGAAAACGTAGCATATAGGCGGAAAACAAACGAAAGGACCAAAGGTTCAAGTGTTTTATACAAACTAATAATTGACAAGGTTAAAGTTATGAAAAATAGACTAAAGTTCTAATACTAGATCATTCATCTAGTTATTTACAAAAGTTATTCTTATATTATAGGTCTAACGTAACACTCAAGCGTAAATCAGTGAACTGCACTGATCATAACAAATGCGAATATGCTCATATCTATAAAACTCTTTAAACGAGTCAATTACCCAGAAACCAAAGCTTACATGGCATAATATATCCCTAAAACTTTAGTATCTGATTGGAGATGACGGGTAGCCATTAGACGACCTAATGACTCCTTTGAAAAATTTATAATATAAACGATGAAAATTATAGTTTTACAATTTAAACTCCTTTGTAACCACATAGGGTGTTAAGTTTCAAAGTTTTTTAAATATAAAATATTTTAATCAAAGACTTATGCTTTGCAACCTTAAGATTTGATATATTTACAAAACAACTACCAATGCTTGTCACACGCCTAGGACCATGGAGCTGAGTGTGACACAATTGATCGAATAAATAAGTAATTATGGGAAGTGGATATCAGTTCTTGATAGTTACTTTGTTCAAATTTCTATAGTCGATACACATTCTTATCGACCCATCTTTCTTCTTGGCGAAATATCGGAGCTCCCCATGGTGATGAACTTGGTCGAATAAAGCCTTTCTCCAAAAGTTCGTCCAGCTGTTTCTTGAGTTCTTTCATCTCTGTTGGGGCTAATCGATAATGGGACTTGGCTATTTTGGATACTAAGTGTATTTTAAATTCGACTTCTCGGTCAGGTGTTATACCCAGTAGCTTGTTGGGTAATACGTCATGAAATTCTTCTACCACTGGCACATCTTTAATTTCTTTCTTCTTGGGTTCTTCAGTCACACATGCCATAAACTCTAAATAGGCTTGGTTTAAATGTTTGTTAGTTTTAATCATGTGATTATGCTAACTTGGCCATCATCTTTCTTTGGCTATTTGAATTGTTCGTTCGTCCGGGGCCTGAAGTTCTATCTTTTTTTGGTTACAAATGATATTGGTTGTCGGATAACCAATCCATACATAAGACTGTGTCAAAACCAGTTAACGTCATAGGTAACAATTGAATAGATATGACATATTCAACCAACTTACAAGATTTTACCATTTTCAAGTACTTCACATATTTTAACTAAGTCGTCATTGGTTATTTCTACTTTTAAGGGTTCATTTAATTTTCTTAAGGGCTCATTCAATATAATACAGAAGTTATAAACTATAAAACTTTGATTTGCATCTGAATCAAATAAAACCCTAAAATAAACATTATGAACTAATTAAGAACGTATCAGTGATGGAAATTGGTATGTCCGCAGCCTTCTAAGTGTCTACCACGAACACTCGGGCATTCCCTTTATTGTTTTCATTCTTGACGCCGCTACCTCCAGCGCCTCCACCAACATTATTCTTCTTTGGACATTCAAACCTGAGATTTCTAGTTTCGTTGAATTGAAGCAAGTCATTTTCTTCTTCCAGATGATGTCTTTTACATGTCTGTCATACTAGGAACATAGGGTTAAAGCCAACTCTCCTAATATCTACTTGGTTACCCTTGAAGTAGGTATATTTCTTCCCTTTCTTATCACTTCCTATCTCGCCCTTTTTTCTTCTTCTTTGTAGCGGATAAGACCATTCATGAGATAACCGGCCAGTTCAATGGCGGAATCGGAGGTTTATGGTAGATTTTGCCTAACCATGTCTCAGATTTCTCTTGGTAACCCTCAAATGTAGCGGGTTACTTTGCTGGATTACGGTGTCCCTAGTTGGGGCACCAATCTACAACACTCTTGGAATTTAGTATTGTATTCATTCAGATTAAGTCCAACCACCTTGTGGTTCAAGAACTAGGTTTGGATCAGATCTATTTCTTGCATTGGACATAACTTCTGTAGCATCCAATCTTTAAATGCTTCTTATTTCATTTGATATAACAGTTCTCTACCCTTGACTTAATCAGAGTATTCCACCACTCCAGTGCCTCACCTTTAAAATTATAAGGGAAATACTGATTTTTCACGGTTTCAGTAATTTTGCGGAGTGTTTCGATTGACTCCGTTTCCTGGAGCCATCGTAGAGCTATTATGGCGCCCTTGTCTCCATATAATTATTTGGGACCGTAACCTTTGACTTCCCTAAAACTATAGCCTTTAATTTTTAACTTTTTGAATTTATGGTTGAAATTATCGTTGGCATTTGAGCTATACACACTTTCATCATGGCACAACTTCCAATATTATGTGTTTCAGTGTTTGTATTAGAAGGTGTTGTGGGATGTTCCCCTTTTTTAGGAAAGTTTTGAAACCCATCGCGTAGAGCGATGACTCAACGAAATCTGGGGCACAGAACCAGCTTAGGACACATAGCTAGTTAATGGCGTTAGACATGTTTACAGGTGCTGGACGCGTAGCCGTTTACTAGTGTCAGACGCGTAACCGGAACCTAAGGCGTAACTGTTGTAGTACTCGTTCCCAGTGTAGCCCTCATCGAACGCGTTTCCGACATTGGATTTGTTGCCGTCGTAATTGGAATCGAACACATATACAGGATCACATACTTTACCAATGAAATTGGTTCCGACCGCAAAACCGTCATCTGAATCAGAACCGGCACTTGATGTGTAAAAATACTTTAGTAGACTAAGATAAATAATTCATTGAGTTAGTTTTAATGAAATGGATATATATGTAACATATATGTGTTTGAAAGGGAAATGTGTAATTGGTTCATTTGTATGAGGAAATATGTAATTGTTGAGTTTATAAATAAAAACTAACTACAAAAATATTTATATTTTAGATTAAGGTCTATTTATGTCTGGCTTATTTTGTTTATTTTCTTTTACTAAAAAATGATGACGAATTTGTTTTCGGTCTCTAATTTGTGACTATTCGGGTTCGGTCACTAACAACTCTTCACATGATTAGACCGGCCACTATGGGATTCAAGGGGCAATTTAGGGGGGGGGGGGGGGTTCTCACGATGAAGGGGCGATGAGTGGAGTTTATTGGTGGCCATCTATTTCAATGGTCATATGCCTGTTCAATTTAAAAAAAAATAATTTAATTTAATTTAATTAATCTATTATGGTTACTGTCACACCCTCAAAATCCACTAACGGAAAACCACAAAATCCATCTTCCTCCTCACATATTTTCTCAACCAAAAACATATATTTTCTTTTAAAAATTATCAACCACTCACAAAAATGAACCCCAATACAAATCCGAACCTGATCCTGAACCCGAACCCGTGAAATCCTTCTCAAATTTTGCAAAGTAGTTTCACTACGTGAAAATTGACATTCAGCCACACGAAAAAAGTGTGGCCGTAGGCCTTTAGCCACACACATTTGGTTCAGGTCATATGTGGCCAAAGGTCGCGACACCGTGGGTATGATATGGCCACACACAGTTTTTAGTGGCCTTATGTGGTAATAAGTGTGGCTAAAGGGTACATACATTAGTTGCTGGCCATCAAGAAGCCTCTCCAATAAGTGTGGCTAAACGGTAGAAAATGGCCACATGACAATTTACTTTGAGTGACCTTTGCACGTATATAGCCACATGAATTCATGTTTCAGCCACATGAATTTTATATTATTGTGGCCAATAGGGTTGTGTTAAGCTTGTATTGTGACCTATACCGCGTGGATATAGCAAAGAAATGACCACTTAAACTAATAATAGAGTGGCTAATTATATGATATAGACACTGGATGTTACATTAAAAGTGGCTAAATATGTTTACTTTCCACTCAGACACTCCTTTGTAGATTATAGTGTGGCCATTGTCTTACCGTTTGTTACACATAATGCTTTTCGTAATTTAAAGTGTGGCTATTGTCAAACTTTTTGTCCCACATAGTGAGGTACTGTGTGGCTAATCATATCTTATAGACACTGGAGGTTATTGTGAATGTGGCTAAGTATGTTTACTTGCCACTCAAACACTCCTATGTAGATTATAGTGTGGCCATTGTCTTACCATTTGTCACACATAATGCTTTTCGTAATTTAAAGTGGTGATATTGTAAAACTTTTCGTCACACATAGTGAGGTACTGTGTGGCTAATCATATCTTATAGACACCGGAAGTTATTATGAACGTGGCTAAAAATATGAACTTGCCACTCAAAAACTCCTTTGTAGATTATAGTGTGGCCATTGTCTTACCGTTTGTCACACATAATGCTTTTCGTAATTTAAAGTGTGGCTATTGTAAGACTTTTCGTCACACATAGTGAGGTACTGTGTGGCTAATCATATCTTATAGACACTGGAGGTTATTGTGAATGTGGCTAAAAATGTGAACTTGCTAGTCAAAAACTCTTTTGTAGTTTGTGGTGTGGCCATTGTCTTAATGTTTGTCACACATAATGCTTTTCGTAATTTAATGTGTGGCTATTGTCAAAATTTTCGTCACACATAGTGAGGTACCGTGTGGGTAATCATACCTTATAGAAACTGGAGGTTATTGTGAATGTGGCTAAAAATGTGAACTTGCTAGTCAAAAACTCTTTTGTAGTTTGTGGTGTGGCCATTGTCTTAATGTTTGTCACACATAATGCTTTTCGTAATTTAAAGTGTGGCTATTGTCAAACTTTATATCACACATACTGAGGTACTGTGTGGCTAATCATATCTTATAAACACTGGAGGTTATTGTGAATGTGGCTAAAAAGGTGAAGTTGCCACTCAAAAACTCTTTTGTAGTTTGTGGTGTGGTCATTGTCTTACCGTTCGTTTAACTGTTCGTGAACCTTTCGGTTGGAAGTTCATTTATGTTCGTTTATCTATGTTCAATTACATTAGTTTAGATTATAAACAAACAAACATAAACGAACACAAGTGTTCATTTTTTAAACTAAATAAAAATGAACATAGATATTTGTTCGGTTAAGTTAAAAGGGAACAAACCTCCTAGTCACATAAGATTAGGTGTTCTGGCCAAGCAAAAAAGTACCACGTGCGTTGCCAACAGTCACAATTTCACCTGCCTCACAAGGAATAATTGCTTGTTCCTTTATGACTTCATCAATACTAACTTTATAGCAACCCTCCGGGATTGCTTTTCCATGCCATTGTTGTGGAATCGGTGACCAATGAACTTTACAATTTGCCACCTTGTTACGCTTGTCTTGCACACACAAACGACACTCATACACCTATAATCAAGCATGTGAAATTAAGATGTCTTAGTTGAACTCAATATATAAGTACATACCCATGTTGGTGGGAAATTAACAATGTTTCGCGTAGTACATACCTTTATGACAGCAGGTGGGGAAGCTTCATCCGTAGATACATCAAATTTTCTTTTGCGGCTTCTCCGTTTTACCTAAAAACCATTCAATGAATCAATCAACAATTAAAGGAAAAACTGAAATTGCCAAATACTTACTGATGGTTTTTTCAAGCCGTTACTATCCAGAGTGTGGTGTAGTTGTGTTGATGCTTGGTCAACATTGTTCTCTACAGGTTTCATTGGTAATATAAAAGAAGTTGGAATTGTTAGACTTATTAGGTTATAAAATATAAAAACTGAAATTGCCAAATACTTACTGATGTTGCGCTATGGGGATCGACTACAGTTTGGTCAACACTTTTTTCCACAGACTTGGCCTGCAATTCGGTAATAGAAAATGAGCACACTCACATTGGAAACGAATTATAAAAAGTACTGAAATTGTCAAATACTCACTGATGTCGCGATATGGGGAATGGGTACCGTTTCGACAACTATTTTATCCGCAGACTTGGCCTACAATTAACTTATGCAAAATCAGCACTCACATGGAAAGTTAATTATTAAAACAAATCAGTCAAACTGTCAAATGCTTACATGAGAAGCGGATTCTTGTTGCACAGCCTCACCTGAAGTTAAGATGTTTCCCACAGAACTGGCCTACAAATCAATTTATTAGTTTATGGAAAATGAAAAATCACATGGAAAGTTGTAATAAACAAAGAAACTGTCAGATACTTACTGGTGCTGACATTTTATTTTGCGCCACAACACTAGTACTTTGGTTAGAACAAACCTGGTTGGGAACAGGACTTACCTACGAATTGTGACAAAGATAGTGCCAATTATGTATGTCGAATGCATTAATTAATATGTAGCATACGTCACTTACTTGACTTGCCAACATTTCCGGCAACAATCCTTCGAGATGTCTGAACCTGGCCTCAAATGCTAACCGTTCCTTCTCATGGCTTGCTAGCATAGCATTCGTGGATTCAAGTAGAGACGTCAACCTGTTCACCACTACATCTCTCTGCACCGCCTCATACTCAAGTTGGGCAATTCGTTGCTTAAACGAGCCTTTTACCCAACTCACACCCCAATATTTACCTGTTGTCAATCCGTACCTAATCTCTTTTAAAAACCCACCTTTCTCTTTGCCAAGCACTAAGGTGACGCCATCTATGCACAGTTCAAGTGCCAGGGCTCCTGAGGCGATCTTCTCCTCATGCTGAACCTGCAAGAAAACAAATATTCTAATACACTTATAACATGCTTATGTATCCACATCAAGTGTTGAGACAAGTTATACAGACTCAAGTTTTTTTGACACCAATATAAGGCAATGAATTGACTTTAACATGATTTAAAAAGTTTAATACTAAAACATACTAATTTGGTTGCCACGCCTTCGACAACATCATTCTTGTATGCACCATCTTTGTCCTCCCTTCTTTTCATCCACATTAATGCACGGACGGGGATCTCATCCGGTTCAATTTCCTTCTTTTTGACCTTGTAAAATATTCAAGAGAAAGCAGCTGACGGTCACGCGTTAGACAAATCATTGAACTAGAGAGAAAGCAGCTGACGTTGATTACCAGTTTCTCTCGAAGGTAGGTATAACCCCCTCGTCCCATGTGATGATCAAAAACATTATTTGCTCGAGCTCCCTTTGATGAAGCTGATTTTTTCTTCAACCACACATTATAATCATTTCGTTATATTTAAACAAAAAACATAAACCATATATAGTCGATCAATCTACGTTTGCAGAGTAGAGGATTTATACCTGAAACTGCTCTGATTGTGTGTACTCAATGAAGCGATCCTAGTCTTCTGTCTGATCATCGTCCTTTGTCCCTTGGATACCGCCTTCAGCTTCAGAGGTTTACCGATGTTCGGCATAATGTATTTGGCATACATTTTTCTTCTGAAATCCCGAAGAAGGTGTCCGAGCCGATTCTTCACAGAAGGCCTGTGAGACGCCTCAATCTCAAGATATTTCTGCATAATATAATACAATAAAGGTAAATTACTTCTCAAAATATAAAATGCACAAATAAAAATTAAGAATAACCGTTATTTGTTCCCACAGTTTATCTCTAAGCTCCTTTGTGACCTCCCTCCAACTTAAATGTCTCAAGCTAACTATTTTCCTTACAACATCCCCTAAAAAACATGCAAACTTTGATCTGTTTTGGCCAGTGAACCTACCCAGATTATCAAACTCCACTACGAGTCTGACACCACCAGAGTTTTCATATTCGGTACGTAGCTTAGGTAACCTCGTCAACCCCCTTGTAGGTTTTTTCGTAGTAGCAAAACTGTTGATGGGTTCGATAACCATCGTCCCTATATCATCGTCCCTACCAGTCTCACCGTCGTCGTCGTTGGCTTCCTCGCTGGAGTAGCCTTCAGTGTTGTCTGATTGAGCGTCGTCGATGTCGTTGGCTTCCTCATTGGAGTATAAAACATGTTCTTGTTCGATTGTTTCATCTATAAGCTTCATCGTCGTGCTGATTTGTGGAGTGGAAAATTTTAAATAATTTGGAGTGTAATTTGATTTTTGGAGTGTTAAATGTAATTTGGAGTTTTCGAATATTTGGAGCCAATATTTGGAGCTTTTTGAGTTTTGCCTCCCTTTTAGTTAAGAACCAATAGATTATTGGCATAGTTTTTACGGCAGAGAACCTGTGGCTGAAAATAGACACTTTGACAGAAGATGGTTGGATAAGCGTGTTACTTGCGTATTAGGATATTTATATATTTTTAAATAGACACTTTGACATAAGATGGTTGGATAAGCGTGTTACTTGCGTATTAGGATATTTATATAGTTTTTGTACATTAGCGCGTTACAAGCGTAATAACAAAGTGTTTTTTGTTTTATTTTTGGATTTAACCAAGTGTTTCTAGTTTTTTCGATTTGTTTTAAGGTACTCCATAATTACCATTCATTAAAAGTTTCATACAAAAGGCACCATTACAATACATTCCATGAAACAAAATAAGAGTGAATAATAAAATAGATGATACAATAAACTATAAAAGTAAAGCATTTAAAAGCTAACCAACCAACATTCAACAAAATAAACTAAAAGGTGTATCAATACAACCATACAAATATTACCCAGAGTGACCAAATCACAAATGTTCCAAAATTCACCAAACACATCACCAAATATTTCCCAAATGTTCCAAACATCACCAAATCACTAATCAACTTTTGAAACTAACAAACTACCTACATTGAAGTCATATTCAAATCTGCACTTATCACCGATCTGTAAATCATTTTCCTCCTTGAAAATTTTCCATTTTTGTAAAGAATATATGAATTTCAGCTTCGACAGTTCACCATGGAGTTTCATTTTTTTTACGACCTTCGGGATTGACCAAAGTGATTAGAATTCCATCATAGGCATCAATCTTGGTAGCAATGTGACCCGGAAGACGCTGTGAAAAGCAAATTTCAAATATACTTGTAAATAAAAAAGAAATTTAAAAATTCAATTTACCAATTTCTTTGTGACGTTCATGTGGAAGAAGATTTTAGAGTCATCATTTTGCTCATCAAGATGAATTGGGTTTTGGGAGGAACTACCTTGATTGCTTAATTGGTAGTTGAGAAACAGCTGATTTGGACCAGGAAGGATAAATTCTATGCCATCTTCATGAAAGACATTAATATGAAATGTGTATATCTGATATGATTTCAAACACAACAAACGAACCACCTTTCAAGTTGGTTTGTTTAAAAACCTCAATCCATCCATCCTCTAGCCTATAACCTATTCCATCCCAATGACATGAAACGTTAAACAACACTCTATCTGGAGCAATAAGCTCGAAAAGAAAATTCATCCAATTTTCACCAAATTCTTGAATCACGTACCACTCAGGGAAATCCTGTTAAACATGTTAATTAAAAGACATTTGAATTTGGAAACAACAATTAAAAACATAAATTAAAACTTACTAAGTAATGGACGTGTCGGTTTCTGACTGGAATACATATCATAGTACCGGATTGATCATTTACATTTCTTTTGAAAGTAAACATGTTCAACATAGATGTTGACTTAACCTCAAAAACAACATATGTTCCAGATTCTATACAACATTCTTTGATTAATTTAGTCCAACCGGTTCCAAAATAAAAGTCATCAAGTACTTTGATTATAACAACAGAAAACGTTCTACCACTTTGATCATAAATCAAACAACAGCCGGTATTCGATTTCATGTCAGCAAACATTGGTTGAACAACTTTAGGAATGAGCTATAAGTAACACAAAAAATGTTCTTAGAATGTATATGTTGCAAAACTGTAAAATGTGTCATAAAAAAAATTAACCAGATAACATTAACATACCATCCAACTCATGGAATCGCTATTGATATCTACCAGGAACTTAACTCCATTATTGAGACGTGACATTTTTATGTTCTTAGAACTTAACTCGATGTCTACGAAATACAGTAAATACGAATTACAGTAGAGCGAAGTAGAAGTCGATTTAGGGTTTTGAAGTTAAAATGAGTTTGACTTTTGGTTTTATTTATTTCTACACATTTAATTATATATATATTTTGGTTTTTGTTTTATAAATTTTTAAAAATAGTATAAAAACATTTACTTTTAGTTTTTTTACTAACATTCTGGTATTAAATTTCGTTATAAGTTAAGTTCGTTTAATAAATCGTATTATTTAAATAAAATAAAATTTTTTTCCATTAGTGAAGTATTATCTTAACCATTAGTAAGATTTTCTGGATAAGATTTACAACTTCGTAATAGAGAAGCTCATAACATTCTAGTGTTATCATTATCATATGGTTATCATCATCACCATATGTGTTATGATGATGATCAACATCATAAAGTTATCATGGTTATCATGTATTATAGTGGTTATCATCATCATAATCATCGATCACCGTCACCATGAAACGGCGTCATCATCAGACGTGCGGGTAATCAACGTGGTCATTGTATAGGCTATCGTAGTCGGCGTTGATCATATTGGTAACATATATCTCGCTATCAGTGTCGTCATCATCGTAACACATCATCATCATCATCATCATCATCCGATTGCCATGTACGGGATGTAGTCAGCATCGTATGGGTTATCGTAAACCAAACGCCCAATATTAGCGATCACCGTCGGCACCATTTTATGAATTGTTTTCGTCATCAAACGACATCATCAGTCGTACATGCTACCATCAGTATGACCATCGTATACATTATCATGGTCGTCGTCGATCATACGGGTTACATGTCATTAAACATCGGTGTCACCATCATCATCAACATATATATATATATATATATATATATATATATATATATATATATATGAGTGTGTGTGTGTGTGTGCCTGTGTGGCGTATTGTCATATAGGTACATATAATTGGTCATCATCATATATATTTGTGATCATCCTCATAGATGTCATGCTTGTCGTACGAGCTACAGTCGCCATCGTATGGGTTGGCGTAAGCAAACCGTACCATATAGGTTAGCAACATCAATATGATAACCACCACCAACCCAGGTTGTTATATTAGCATCGTCTCGTCATAATTGGGCCAATCATCATGGTCATCATACGGGATAGCACCGCCATTGTCAAATGTATTACATATCCGCAATCATACTACACACCACCTACTACCACCATCCATCGCCCACATTCGCCACAACGACCTCCAGCACCAACCACTAACCACACTCCACCACCACCCACCACAACCACCCACCACCAACTAATATTATATAAAAATATATATACATTTATTTATACCCATCCACCACCACCACCCACTACCACCACCACCCACCCACCACCACCACCACCACCGACCTCCGCCACCAACACCCACCCAACACCACCACCATCACCACCGACCTCCGCCACCGCCACCCACTGCCCATCACCACCACCCACCACCACACATCCGCCACCACGAACCACCACACCTCCGCTACCATCCACCACCATCTAATATTATATATATATATATATATATTGCTAATATACAATATAAACCGTACGATTAAAATTTAAAAGCACGCGCCTTTTTGCTACTATACAATACTAACCGTACGATTAACTCATCTATTCTGGAACGGCGATAATTATTCCCAAAATTCAACTTCGTAAGTCAATATTCCTAAAACCGTCGACGATTCGTTTCTACAAGCACAAGCACAAGCCCGAGTGGTTTAATTATTCTGGAACGGAACCAAAATGAAGAACCCTAACTCATCTACTTCTGGAACGGAACCAAGGACGAAGCAAAAGCACGATAGGTCTCAGAATAAAGATGGAACAAGTGTTAATTTATGATTTTTTTAGCGTTTTAGGTTTACATAATCCTAACATGTAAGCATTTGTTTGAATGTATTAAAGCGTTTGATAAGCGTGTTGTTGTTGTAATACATATCTTTGTTTTTTTTTTTTTAAATCTATGTATAATATTAAAGCATGTTATAAGTGTATGATTAGCGTGTTATGGATTTGGTATGAGAATTTATCATTGTGATGTTTGATAAGAGTTTTCTGTTTCCTTGTGATTCGTGTTGTTATCCCCTACCCCCGTGTTTTATTGTATGTATGTGATTTAATTGTCGAAAAAAAAAGACTGATAAAAGGAAGACTAAAAAAGTTGCTCCGGTGGGGAAAACAAAACATGTTGCGGAAGCAGACTCTGATTCAGATCTTGACACAAAAATCGACAGGTTGTTGTTAAAGCGGAAACATGTGGAACACAGCACCTCTGGCCCGGACTTTCAGCGTCCGAAAAAGAGAGCCATTAAAGAAAAGAAGCCAGCCGAGAGGGGAAAACCTTTTGTTGAATTTGTAGAAAAAAATTGAAGAATAGGTGTGCACCTATTAATATTGTTGATGCAGTGAAGACAATGACCACTGCCCAAAAAACTTGTGTAGAAGAAATGGGTTTCGGGTCAATGTTAAGACTTCAAGTAACCCAAACTCCAACAAGTTTGGGATATTGGTTGCTCATGAACTATAATAACCGTTTAAATGAATTGAACATTGGGAGCGGTGTTATTAAGATAACAACACAAAAAGTACATGAAGTGTTGGGGATACCAATGGATAAGATTTCTGGTTTAGACAAGAGCAGACCAAGATTGGGGGATGATGTTACTACAGATTTGTTCAAAAATCAATTCCCGACAAATTCAAGAATAAGTATAAAGCATGTGAAAGACAAACTGGCCGCGGATCAAGGAGTTGGTGAACTGTTTAAGATTAATTTCCTTGTGTTGTTCAACACCTGTATAGGATTTGTGACAAAATCAACAACAGTCAATCAACGATTCATCTCCGCAATTGATAAAACCTAGGATATTCCAAATATGGACTGGTGCAGCTATGTTATTGAAAACTTGAAAATGACAAAGGAAGAATGGAGATGTATCAACGATCAATACAACGGTCCGATCACCTTCCTTGTGATGCTTTACACGCATGAATACCAGAAAAATATGGTCCATTTGGGATTCCCGTCACAACGCCTGCAGTCAACTACATAACAACAACTACTCTTAATAAGATGGAAAAATACTTGGAGAATAATGGTCCTTCCTTAGAAGAAGATGCTACTGAGGTTGCTGCTGTGACGTTTAGTGTTGATGGGAAAGTGATTGATGCGGCTGCTGTTGTGACCGTTAGTGCTGCCGGGAAAGGACTTGATGAGACCGCTGATGCTGCTGTTGCTGATACTGCTGCTGTGACATTAGTGCTGTCGGGAAGAGACTTGATGAGACCGCTGCTGCGGCTGCTGCTGCTATTGTTTTTGTGACGGTTAGTGCTGCCGGTAAGCCTGGAGTTGAAGAAAACACTGCAGCTGAGGAGAAACAAGAACATGGTATTAAACTTGTTATTTTCTTCTAAAAAACTCTCATATCTCTGATCTCTACATGCATTTTATGTAATACAACATTATATGTAATTAAAAAACAGATGGTCAAAGTGCATCTGAAACAGATAATGCCGATCAAACAGCTGAACATGATTTGGATGATTATGTAAGAGATTATTCACCTTTAAGTTTGCAAATGCCTATCGTGCTTGTTGACTATTATTTAACTCCATTACAACTGGCTGGGATAAATTGAAAATGTTTTTGAATTAACAATAACTATATTTTCCTTTTACAGTCTTGGAATAAGGCAATGGATAACAAGTTGAAGAAATTTGATAAAATTTGCTCCGAGTCAATGAGTTGGTCCGTCAAGGAAAGGATAGACATCCATCAAATGAGAATATCTTTACTAGATGTTGTGAATGGGAAAACAGATTCACTAATAATGTGGTCCCTAAAACACAAGATTCAGATGTTGGTGTTGGTGGTCCAGTGGCTGCTCTAAAAGGTATTTGGGCTAAATTAATTATTAGTATAATTAAAGCGCTCTTAAAACACTCATGCTGTTATTTTAAACTTATTACATCTGTGTGATGCAGTTGATTCAGATGTTGGTGTTGGTGGTCCAGTGGCTGCTCAAAAAGGTATATCATATATGTACCAGCTTAATTATATACCAGCTTAATTATAATCACAGTTGAACATATTACATCTTTGGTTGTCGTAAAAAATGATGCAGGTGATGCAGGTCAAGAAAACAATGTCACGTGCGCAGATATTGATGAAGTTGTTAATACAGTGGTTGTGTGGGCAAAAGAAGGTATTTAATTATAAATAAAAACCAAAAGGGGTTGAAGGTATTTAATTATTGTTACAATTATTTTCAGTCAAATTTAATGTGAGTTGTTTTATGTTTAACAGTTGACACCGGATTGTCAACAAGTGATAGCCTCATTACACTGAACTATCCATATCTTCTGAGAGAGGTTGACGTATCCGATAGTGTCACAGTAGATGAAGAAATAATTTCAGAGTATATATTTTTTTGTCTTGAAGACATTTGGGAGGAGGTCTACAAGTCCACTCACACAGACTCGTTCAAGGTGGTCTTTGAAAGCTTCTGTCCTGGCGTTTATATAGCCACCAATGCAATGGATGCATTTAGTGAAGTAATGAACTATGAATAAAAGAAAAAATCTGCAGCATCACCGTTTAGATTCTTTGCTTCAAGCACTGTGCTGGTACAAATTAATCTATTTTGTTTGTACTATTAGAAAACTCACAATAAACGCTTTAATCATCTGCATTTTAATTATTATACAGACATGTGACCATTATGCTGAGTCAAGGGGTTTCACAGACAAAGAAAGACTGGCTGTGTTGAAAAACAACATCGAAACAGATATGGCAAAGAGTGGAATTCTATCACTCAAGGAGGTTGCTATAGTGCTCATGCCAATTCTACAAAACGATCATTTCTTTATGGTTACCTTCAATCTTCAAACAGGAGTGATAGAATTACTTGATAACAGTGCAAATCAAGAAATACCAGCTAATGCAAAGTTTAAAAGCTTAGAAGACAAATCAAAAGCAATTAGAAAGAATTTGGAAGAAAGATACGGAAAGACTCCTGATATACTGGTAAACATATATACCTTTAACCCAAAAAACATACTTAAATTGCTTATATTTCTTAAATTTAAAATACTTAAATTTCTTAAATTTAAAATACTTAAATTGCTTTCTATTTTGTTTAGAGAAACGTCTTTTGCATGTATCTTAAAACAATCAAACACCCCATTACTCAGCAAATCCAAGTAGCAACAATCAATAGATTGAAGATGACATGGAGAACAAGAAATAATGGAATAGATTGTGGTATTTTTGCTATGAGACACATGGAGACATATGATGGGAAGAGACCATGGGGGTGTAATTTCAAAAAGAAAGGCCATAAACAACAAAGACAGTTAAAATGGTTGAGGTCAAAGTATTTGTGCAAAATCCTCCTCTCGGATATAAACCAACACAGAAATACTCTTATCAAGAGGGCACTGCTATTCCATGAAAATGACGACACTCGTTTAACCGGAGAAGAGTTAATTGCTGAACTTAAGAAAAGGAAACAAAAAATTTGAATGATTTCAAAACTGACTGCTATGTACTTTAAGATACTTGTTATGGAGATCTCTAGTCTTCTGTTAACAATTTGTAATGCATTTTAAGATAATAGTTACATGTTGAATCAATGTTTTAACACAAACATAAAAATTTATTATTACCAAAACACATCATCACAAACATACAAATTTTATTACTACTAATCTCTGGGTGACACACATAAAACACACCATCACTACATCATAAACACTCATGAAACACCATCACATACTAATCTCTGAGTGACATAAGAAACTTCAACTTCAATTCCATTGAGCAATTCAGTTCAAGAAATGCCTTGCCCAAAAGTTTTAACTGGTCAGGCTCTCTCAGTCCTACATCAACCATAAACAAAACAGCAAGATCTCGGATATTACTAGCGGGCATTCGAGTAAGAACTTTTGCAATGACATCCCTGGCATCCAAGTTGTTGCTAGTCTTTACAAATTCTTCAGTAAGAGTTTCCCGACAAGCTTTATCTGCCTCGATTTGATCCTCAATTTGCCTCCTGAGTACATCCTTGTAGGCTGTGGATGATGACGAGCAATCCATTATTAACTAAAACAAATAATTAAAAATCATGTAGGTATATGAGTTTCACAAATGTGGTGTAGGTATATATAACCAAAAGGCTCAAAGACAAAACAAAAGTGTGTCCCACGCTTGGGAAACGCTCACGGACGAATAGTAACCTTGTAATAAAAAAACAAAAGGGTGTCCCACGCTTGGGAAACGTACAAACTTGTCTCATGTGTTTATATCACCTGTCAGAATTAAATTGGGAAATTGATCACAATTATACTAAGCTGTCAAAAATCTTGGAAAAATATTTAGGTAATAATAGCCTACGAAGGTAATGATAGTTACACTACAAATCAAACTTAACTCCACAACTGCTGAAAATTAAATAAATACTCTATATATACTCACCTGTCTAATTTGTTATTCAATCACACTAACATTTTCAAAAAGATAATAAAAATGTATTCTTCTGACAAAACCGTGAAGAACATGGTGAAAGCAAGGATGAATCTTGAGAAAGAGAAAGACGACACTTTGTTGAAGGCAATCGAAGAAATTAGGGCTAGACTCGCATTTTAAAAATCAAAGACCCTCGACTCATGTAAACTCATGTTGTTTGAACCAGAAACTGAGTTTAAGGCAAAGTCTGTTGATTATCTGAAACAACAGTCTGCATGCTATGACTCAGTGTGTGGGGCTCTGGTTGACACCATAACTGCGGTGTCAACCAACATGAGTTTTAAGGAGCTAGGGAAGGAGATTGTGGACAGGGCGGAGTGATGGTGATATTAGCTTCTCTCTTTTTTGTTTTTTTTTGTGATGCATTGTAATTAATGGTACTTTTTGTATGGCATCTTTTGATGAATGGTAAATATGGATTAATGGTTCTCATCTTTCTTTGTTATAAATGCGTGTAATCAATTAGCTTAAAATATGTTATATATTTGTTCAAAAGAGTCTATTACGCTTGCAACACGCTACTGTACAAAGACATATATAAATATTCTAAAACGCTAGTAACACGCATGTGTACAACAACTCCTTTCTAAACCCTCCTTTATATATATATATATATACACTTATATATCTAGTTTTGTTTTCAATAAAAACTCCTTTTTCACCATGGAAGAAACCTCATCGCGGACCACAACATCCAGTAACAATCGATCTCAGGTTTATTATTTTTGTGGTCAAGAAGCCATTCTAAGAACATCAAGGACCACCAAAAATCCAGGTCGGAGGTTCTACAATTGTGCATCTCAGGTTAGTGAAATTGCAAATAAAGTTGGAATTCATCTATAATTGTTGACCCTAAACTCTATATATTTTAACTTAGGGCAAAAAATTTGATTTCTTTACATGGTCTGATTGTGTTTCGTCCACAAGATCTGATGTGTGCACAAGATGTACTGACATAATTCATATCTTGATAAGGGTAAATAAGTCATTAGAGGATCAACTTGCAAGGAGTGTAGCTTCACTGATTGAATCCGAAAAAAAAGTGAAGATATTGTATTTTATTTGCTTCTTGTTGTTTTTAGGGCTTTTAATTAGTTTTGTAATTAAAAGCTAAGAAACTTTGTTAATGAGTAGTTTAGTTTGAGTGTTTTCAAAATCACAGTGTATTTATTTCATTAAAAAGAGGTTATTATAAAAAATTAATAAAAATATGTTCCCTCCAGAGTTTCGAACCCGCGGTATTTGCAATCTATGTTTAATCACAAACACCTCAACCGTTTGAGCTACATCCTAAGAACGTAATAGAACATCTTCTAATATTTATATAACGAAATTTAGAAATTTAAAATTTTCATTTTTACCCGCCAATAAATCAAGTTATCTTCTGGAAGACTCCCAAATCAATTAGTATTTATTGAACCAAATAAAATCTCACCAAACCCTAATAAATGATCTGCTAGTGTATTTATTGAACTCTCATCAATATCAATCCTACCAAACAGCTTCATTAATCTTAGGTGAGTACCAAATATTTTTGCTTTTAATTAGTCGGTTACATATATTGGCGTTAATTAGTGTGTGTGTATATATATATATCGTTGATGACACAGTTAATAAAAATTTCTTGGAAGATGGATAAGTCTTGGATGTCAGTAGGCGACAGGTGCAGTAAAGCATATAAAGATGGTGTTAAGGCATTTCTACATTTTGCAGTTCGTAATTGCAAGGAGACATCACCACCAATTTCTATTTCATGTTCATGTGTTTGGTGTGTGAACCACGTATCTCTTAGTGTAGACGATGTAGAACATGACTTGTACAAGTTTGGAATTGATAAGAGTTATACTACTTGGATAAAACATGGAGAAACCGACACCAACATTCCAACTAATGTTAATAATACTGGGTTTGCCTACACCTGCATTCCAACTAATTATGATAATAATACTGGGTTTGTTGACACCAACATTCCAACAGATGCCTGTGAAACTGTAGAAATGGTAAATGCTACAAAAGACAATTTCAAAGGCGACAAGAAGTATCAACAGTTTCTACAACTACTTGTTGACGCTGAGAATCCCCTATATAAAGGATGTCTTGACTTCACCAAGTTGTCTGCATTAGTACAACTACTCAATTTGGAGAGCAAGCACAGGGTATCTCATAAGTTCGTTGATGAACTTCTGAAATTGTTGAAAAAGATGCTACCTGCAGATAACGAAATGGTAAATAATATGTAAGAGGGCAAAAGGATGATGAAGGCAATGGGCTCAGGATACGAAAAGATACATGTGTGTATCAATGACTGCATTATTTACTATAAGGATTACAAGGATTTGGAAGCATGTCCAGTTTGTAACAAGTCAAGGTGGAAGGTGGATGAGAAGACTAACAAAACTTACATAAACACGCCCGCTAAGGTACTGTGGTACTTTCCCATTATTCCACGATTCAAGCGCCTCTTTCAATCAAAGACCACAACAGAGAATTTAACATGGCACGCCACGAGTAACAATAAACCCGGTGTTTTACGCCACCCATCAGATTCACCAGCATGGAAAGCCATAGATGACAGGTACTCCGATACCATCGGAAGCGATCCAAGAAATCTTAGTCTAGGGATTTGCACTGATGGGGTCGACGTACATAGAGGCAACAGAAACCACAGTGTATGGCCTGTTTTAACAGTCATTTACAACCTTCCACCTTGGATGTGTATGAAAAGAAAATTCATCATGCTTTCCTTATTAATATTCGGGAGTGCCAGGAAACAATATTGATGTGTTTTTACAGCCTTTAATTGACGATCTAGCATCTTTATTTGAGGTCGGGGAGCCAACATATGATGCATATAAACAAGAAATGTTTACACTACGTGCAGTTGTGTTATAGACGATTAATGATTACCCTGCTCTTGGTACACTATGTGGTTGCCCTTACAGTGGATTCAAAGGTTGTGTGGTGTGTCGGGGCGACACTCAGTGTGTTCGACTTTATCACACAAAGAAGCAGAGTTATGCTGACAACAGAAGGTATTTATCACATGACCACCCTTTCTGAAAACAAACAAAGACGTTCAACGGAAAAGAGGAGATGAGAACCGCTAAAGAGCCTATGACAGGGGAAGAGATATACGACGAGGTCAAAAACATTAACAATGAATGGGGAAAGGGATCTGAATCTTTAACTGGGAGTAAGAGGAAAAGGGATAACACAATACCGCAGCCATATTGGAAGAATTTCAACATATGGTACCAACGGCTCAGCTATTGGAAGTATTTACATGTCCAACATTGTATTGATTTGATGCATGTTAAAAAAAATGTGGCAGAAAGTATTGTCGGGACGTTGCTGAACATTCCTGGTAGGACGAAAGACAGATTGGCAGCTAGAAAGGATTTGGAGTTTTTAGGGATTAAAAAGGAGTTGCAACCGAAAGAAAAAGGCAACAATAGAGAACTGCCTGCAGCATGCTTCACATTATCAGCGCAAGAAAAAGACATATTTCTTGAAACACTGTATAAACTGAAGGCTCCACTAGGGTATTTTGCTAACTTCTCTAGTTTGGTGAATCTTAAAGAAAGGAAGCTACAAGGACTTAAATCACATGATTATCTCATGCTTATGCAACAGTTTCTGCCCCTTGCAATACGGTCCATCATGCCAGAACCAATGAGAAATGCTATAATCAGGCTTTGTTTTTTTTTCAAGTCAATTTGTAGCAAAGAAATCATTGTAGAAGAGCTTGATAAGACGCAGGAAGAGCAAATAGTTACACTGTGCCTGCTGGAGAAGTACTTTCCGGCATTATTTTTTGATGTCATGGTTCACTTAACCGTGCACCTTGTAAGAGAGTAAAATTATGTGGGCCACCATGCTTTCATTGGATGTATCCCTTTGAAAGGTGTATGAAGGTTATCAAAGGGCATGTGCGAAACAAAACTTATCCAGAAGGGTGCATTGCTGAGGAGAACATTGCGGAAAAAACAATCGAGTTTCTGAGTGAATACCAAAAAAACATCAAGAGTACTGTTGGTATTCCACATGATAAGCATGATGATAATGGGGAGACAATTCTTGTCACAGGCGCTAGATCAGTTGAAGTTTCTCCTGATCTCTTCAAGAGAGCACATTTCTATATGCTGCAGAATACGCCTGAAATAGCGCTGTATATCGAGTAAGTAATACTAACATATATACTCTAAATTATATATATATATATGGTGCAGTTACTGTATATAGAAAACTTAAACGCTCAGCAAACGCACCCATATATTAAATCAGAATATACCGTACGTTAAGGCATTAGCGTACAGTAACTGCACCCATATATATATATATATATATTAATTCATAATATATTATACTCCTACTTGCAGACAACACAAGACCTCTTTGAAAAACCAAATGCCTGGTAAACGACAAGCATTGCTGGAGAAGGAGCATACTTTAAAGTTTGGTGACTGGTTACGCGACAAGATAGATCAATTTATTAAGTCTTCTATAATTTTTTAAATTCTTTTATAGTTTCTGCAATGTAGGTGAAGAATCTAATCCTTGTAATGAAATTCAGGTTGAAAGAGAGCTAGCAGGCTCCCAGGTTCTGTATCGGAAACCGCAAAGTGGATTGCACACGGAGCACACTGCAACGTTTACAAATACGACTCATACGACATCAACATTTTTGAATTTCGTACAAAATCTCATGATGGTAGAGTTTACCAGAACAGCGGGGTTGGTGTAGAGGCGGATGACATGCACATCAAAAAAGACGTGGTGACCTACGGACAAAACTTTTATTTTGGGGTTTTGCAAGAGATATGGGTCCTAGATTATCATACTAAAAGAATTCCGGTCTTCATGTGCCAATGGGTTGACCGTAAACATGTCAAACTTGATATTCTTGGTTACGCGTCGGTAGACCTAAACAAATTTGGCCACAAGGATGATCTGTTGATATTGGCCTCGCAAGCACGCCAGGTGTTTTATGTTCAAGATCAGCTGGATAGAAAAAAGCATGTTATCCTCATGACTCCACCCAAGAATTATAGGCATTCGTATGACGAGGTCAATGAGGAATTTACTACGGTAACTTTCCCTCATGAGGGTAATACATTGCCACTTGTACAGCCAAATCAACTGCTCGTAATGAGTCCCCGGATGATTACTGGAGGCCCGGGAAAAAACCTACAACTATTCGTAATGGAGATTGACACCGATGTCGGGGTTGTCGACCCAGCAGTTGTGTTCGTTCGGCTAGTTAGATGTAAATAATGTTTAAATTTAGTTGTGATACACGATATCACCATTCTTTACTTTGTACTTATTAATTCAAACTAAAGAAATATTGGTTGTTTTTAATACTATTAATACTTATACAGGCCGGTTTGTTGAATTCATTTCATCTTCTTGCTATTTTGGTCAATTGGTGTCAAGTTCAAACATACATCATGTTACATCGATAAAAGTCACAATTGACTTGTAGTGTATCATAGTAAGATCAATAAATTCATTACACTCATAACTGACTCGTGCTATATCAAAGTTACATTAATACAAAGAAAGCCCAAAAATGCATCATGTTGTCTAGGGTGTTCATGGTTCGGTTGGAAACCACGAAACCGCCCAAACCGGCCATCGGTGACAGTCATCATTTCTCGTCTGATGCTTTTGTTTCTTGCACAACCTCTATTTGGTTATGTTTCAACATACTTTTTAACAATCGGTTTCCTGCAAAACATTATCAACTCATTTTATAAAAAAAACCATTATGCCCTTCTTTTCACTAACCTTCATATCAAAATTGTACCCTCCATACTCAGATCTTTGACCAAAGCATCTGTGGGTCTTAGACTTTGAATAAGCCTTTGAACAAATAAAATTCAGTTTTGAAAAACCCCTTCCAAACTCAATGCCATCACAAGTAACCTAATTTAAGATTTGGTGATGGCATTGAGTTTTGGAAGGGATTTTATCAAAATTTAAGATCTTTGGGAAGTTTAAGATCTGTGGAAACCTTAGATTTTTTCTGCTTGGCCAAGTTTGGAATTCACATGACATATATATATTAAAGCCTAATAAATTTCAGCCACCAGTTTTATTGCAGGCATTAAAGTCTTTTGTTTTATAGTTGGTTTATTGCAGTCATTAAATTTCAGCCACCAGTTATATATATCACGCTTTGGAAACGCTCCATGCTTTACAGTTAATAATAACATTTACAATAATAACATTCACATAATATAAGTGATTATGTATTAAAAAAAAGGAGTCATTAAATTTCAGCCACCAGTTATTTATATCACGCTTTGGAAACGCTCCCCGCTTTACAGTTAATAATAACATTTACAATAATAACATTCACACAATATAAGTGATTATGTATTAAAAAAATAAATATGATTAATCAATTCACATAACATATTAATACCAAAATATAATAACATTTACAATAATAACATTTACATTAATATAGAAAACCAAATTACATAAAACTAACTAGCTCCTAGCATCCGACTCCATATCAGAATCTACATCGACATCCATTGTAGACCTCCCTGGAGATTCCGTATCCGAATCCACATACGGATTCTCTTCTGGAGTATGAGAGGGCATGATCCTCTCGTACATGCCATCCGTGGTATAGGTGGAGTCCCTAAGCCTTTGGAGGCGAAGGTTCACCTGACTACGGAATGCCCCATAAACGGACACCGCCTTGAAGTGATCCAAGTCGTTCAACTCGATGTACGCCACTTTGATTCCCGTCAATACCATATCAAAGCTGAAATAATCAGCAGTCGTGTACCCAAGCCACCTAACCATTCGGTTAAGTTGTTGGTACGTGAAGGTGTGAGGGTGGACATAGTCCACATACCTCACCCTTTGATTCCTCCGGACGGCGCCGGAAGAAAAGTGGAATTGTATGGTGAAAAATGTGGGGTCGTCGTAGATGGGGGCATGAGCACCCGGTGCACGTTCGACCCATGTTGAAGCCATTATCGGAAATTATAATCGGAAGAAAGGTGGATTGTGATTGTGATTGTGGATTGTGATTATGGATGTGATTGTGATTTGTGGATTGTGATTGTGATTGTGACTAGTATTTAAACACCATCGGAACTCGGCGGTACATCTCCCTGATAATTTGAAATTGGCGGCACAAGAAACTGTAAAGGCAATGATGACGTTACCACTCGTCAAATCAACGTGTGGCCATTAATTACGTTTTTGACACGCTTAAACATATTTTAGTGTGACCATTTATCACTTATAGCCACACATAATAAGTGTATCTGTGACAATAAAAAACTTAAAAAAAATAAAACTAACATACTCTTTGGTCACATAACCTCGTATAAGTGGCCATTAATTACATTTGGACACACTTAAAAATATTTAAGTGTGACCATTTCTCACTTATAGCCACACATAATAAGTGTATCTTTGACAATAAAAAACTTATAAAAAATAAAACTAAGATACTCTTTGGTCACACAACCTCGTATAAGTGGCCATTAATTACATTTGGACACACCTAAAAATATTTAAGTGTGACAATTTCTCACTTATAGCCACACATAATAAGTGTAATCGTGACAATAAAAAACTTATAAAAAGCAAAACTAAGATACTCTTTGGTCACACAACCTCGTATAAGTGGCCGTTAATTACAATTGGACACATTTAAAAATATTTAAGTGTGACACTTTATCTCTTATAGCCACACATAATAAGTGTATCAGTGACAATATAAAACTTAGGAAAAATAAAAGTAAATTATTCTTTGGTCACACAACCTCGTATAAGTGGCCATATATTTTAAGCGTTTTAGCCACATTACTAATAAATACAATGGTTGTTCGTCATATTTCGCCACTTTATTAAAAATGTGGCTAGAAAATGTGACATTAGGTCACACAACGTAATATAAGTGGCTATATCTTTTACCTTTTAGACACGTCTCTTATCAATACAGTAGTCGTTTGTCACATTTGGCCACACTATTAAAACATGTGGCTAGTTAAATGTCACAGTTTGTGGCTAATGCATGTGTTTTTGGTCACATGTATCAAAGATCAAACAAACTATAACTGTAGGCCACATTTCGCCACACATTTTTAAATGTGGCTAGTTTTTGTCATAGTGTTTTTCAAAGTGTGGCGAAAAGTACCTGAGTATGTATAGAATGGTCACATGAAGAATAATATGTGTGGCCAAAACATTCTGGAAGGTTTTCAAACATGGTCTAAGACCTTTTAGCCACACATTTAAGCCGAAGTGTGGCGAATCGCCCAGACCACATGTGTGACCGAAGGTCGATATTCACGTAGTGTTTGCTTGCAAAAAACGACCCTACTAACTCTTTTTTTTTCCCAACCAAAAAGGTAATCGACCCACAATGCCACCCCCGCAAATGCCACAAACGTTCTCTGATATATTACTATGACCTGGAATGTCATATATGTCTCCAGTAATGCCATTTATGTCTTCACAGTTACCTGAACCCCAAGTACTCAACCCTAAGTGACCGAAACCCAAGTAGCTCCTACTACGCCAAAAAACGAAGTCATAAAAAAACTTCAAGGTGAAACAAGAAAAACTAAAAGTGATCGAAAGAAGTGGGAACTATAAGAGAAGGTTGTGTTGGCACGTGCATGGATTGACTCGTCTGAAGACCCGATCGAAGGTAACGATAAAACTTAATCTAAGTTTTGGGCGAAAATTCATGACATTTGTATGAAATAATGGGTCGAGGTAAATACCGCAACGGCAAAGCGGTTTACAATAAATGGAACAAAATGAGAACAAAAGTAACCAGCTTCGCCAACTTGTACAACCGCTGTGAATCAAGCAGTAAAATAAGCGGCATGAGTGATGCCAATGTTATGAAGTTTGCCTTAAAACAATACCGCGCCAAAAATAAAACCGATTTAATATGTTGGATGCTTGAAGTATATGCATAAATTCACCAAAGTGGGCGCCCGTTCCGCCACCTTTTCACGATCGTCCAAACGGTCAAAGACAACGTCTACTTCGGCTGATCAATCATGTAATATCTGTACTTTCCAGTTCGTTGTATTACTAATTTAATCCCTTATAATTGTCAAATCTTTCATTTTGAATCCTTGTAATCTTAATTTCGTGACTAATGGAATTATATTTTGAATCAAACATTACTTGTTAATACATGGTTCACGTTTAGTCAATTAAACGCATACTCTTATTCAAAACTATAAAAAAAATGAAAATTATATTTAATCTATCACATTAAAATACTCGATTTTGAACGCATTCAAGTTGATCAAATAGTGCACGAAACCGAGCTAAGGCGCAGTGGGAATCACAAACAAAAGTTTGAGAGCGTAGTCCTCGACATACATCAATTCAAGGTTTAAACCCAAATTTTGACACCATGAATGTTGAATTACTCTCTTGCATATCATAATACTCTGAAAACAATGAACGTAGGCGAAAACTATGTGCGAAACGAGTTATAATGAAGCGGGAATCGCGAAAAAAGTTTGGTGTTTGTTGTTGGAAAAATTTACAATTTTTTTCCTTTAAATTACATAGATTATGGAATTGGTTATTTATCAAAAATAGTTTCACTGTTTGTCCTTTATTTGGATGTTTGCCCTGGTTTTTGTCCTTTAAGCTAACACCAGTTAACTTTTCCCGTTAAACAGCCCATGTGCTTAAAATGTGAGGGCATAAACGTCTTTTCCCCTGACCCTTCTCTTTCCTCCTCACCTGTTAAAATCCAACACACTTAAAATAATCACCCTTTATAATTTATGAACCCTAATTCCCAAATTATTACCGACGATTCTATGTGATTTGGAGCCATGGACGACTACGACGAGGAAGTACTTAACGACGACAGTGTGGTTGAACTCTAGCGTGGTGTTGGAGGTGCAGAAGAAGGCGACGGTGTACGGCGGGACGAGGCTGGAGGATTATCCGACGGAGAAAGAGCGGTGGTACGTGGTGGTGGCGGAGGATGCGGAGGATGTGGGGATAACTGGTGGTGGTGAGATTAATGGCCAAGGGTTGGAGTTTGTGGTGAGGTTTGATGAGAGGAAGAATGTGATGGTGAGTTGGAATCGGGCCGGTGCGTGTGAGGCGATGAGTGTCGGCCGACACTGTTTGGGTTTATTAATTGTAGGAATGTTAGGGTTTGGGATATTCGGTTGATTGAGCCGTCTTATTGGTGGTTAGGCTATCTTCTTTCTAAATGTTAATATTTGCTATATCAGCACACACACATTTGAGTTTGAAACCCAACCAGTTAGTCGTAGTCATCCATGGCTTCAAATCACATAGAATCGTCGGGAATAATTTGTGAATTAGGGTTTCTAAATTAAAAAGGGTGTTAATTATTCTAAGCGTATTGAATTTTAACAGGTGAGGAGGAAAGAGAAGGAGCAGGGGAAAAGACGATTATGCCCATCACATTTTATGCATATGGGGCTGTTTAAGGGGAAAACTTAACGGGTGTTAGCTTAAAGGACAAAAACCATGGTAAACATCCAAATAAATGACAAACAGTGAAACTATTTTTGATAAAGGACCCATTCCATAATTTCTGTAATTCAAAAGGACAAAATTTGTAATTTTTTCATATTGTTGATTTTTCAGTACGAAAATTTGTTGTTGCTTTGGCTCCAAAACTGGATTCTACCTCCTTTCCCCCTCTTATTACCTTTTTAATACCTCCTACACTCTCCAAAATCCAAACTCATTCCCTTTATATTCATTACCTTTCTATTTAACTTATTACATCTTCCCCATAACTCCATTTCACCTCCCAAATTATCAAACTTCATCATTGAATTCTCCAATATTCAACCTTCATCTTCTTGGTAAGAACTCATGTTCTAAACTAAAACTCGTGAAGTTTCATCTTATTTCTTAAAAATTACCTTGTTAATCCTCGAGGATCTTACCCCAAGTTTCACAAAGGTGAACTTTAGTGGAAGAATCCATGTAGAGATTTCAAGGAGTGATTTTACCAAAACTCATTTGTGTTCTTGATTTTCTTTCAAACCATCTTGTGTTTTGGTAACAATAAACTAATCTATTAACTATATTCATGTTATTTAGCTTAAGTTCTCAAAATGTTCAAAAGTTATAAATGTTTTTTAACCTTATGTTTTGTTTATCAAAGAATTCCATCTTGGTTGTGAGTGAAAGATTATATGGTGAAATTGAACAATAATTCTACAACCATAAACCCACCAAGCCTTACACAAGAAAATAGATTAATATTGTTTCTAAAATCTTCCATTAATAAATTCTAAAAATACTTAACTCTTGTTCATGACCCTCCAAATCATATTTTGGTTTGTAAAAGTGGTATTCCATGACAATACTTGATAAACTAACATAGTTTGTGGCTTATACCCAAATTCTCTTGATAAGTAACAAAGTTTGTGGTTTATACCAAAACTCTCTTGATTCTAACATAACTAATAAAGTTTGTGGTTTATATCCACTCTCTTGATTCTAACATAACTAACAAGTTTGTGGTTTATACCTAAACTCTCTTGATTCTTAATGTCATGGCCCTCCAAGTTATCTTTTTATGATTTGTTGAAGTGGTAAACCTATGACAAATTCTTAACTAAATTATTATAACTCATGTATATATATACACACACACACACATATTTTACCATTCGTGCTTACACATTTCCGTTTACCTTTTAGGGTGACGTCGGTGTTCAAACTTCCAAGACTTTAATCCTTCATTTCGTAACTTAAATCGCCAAACCGTGAGTTATACTCGATCCCTCTTAAACTTTTCACACCTTTGGGATGTAACATTGTTATTATAAAATCACATAAACTTAAACACACTCTATTTTCACTCAAGCAAACTCAATCCTAATACAAGCTAAATCTATATGTTTGTTTATTCAATCTACATGCTAGAATAAGTTGACATGTTACTTTCATTAACTTTGCAAGCCTCCCTTGACATGTATAACGTTATAAGATTCGCACACCGCCTTTTTGTTTGAGGTCATTGTAAAGTATTCTATTACGGCCATGTTATGTTGACAATAAGGATATGCTAGTGCTTAATCTGTGGTTTGAAATGTAGTCATGCATGCTGATATAAATTCTAAAACTAAACATAATTTAGTCATATGGATTTAAGATTTATTCTATATTATGCAAACTTGTATGCTCACCAACATTTTTGTGTTGACGGATATTTTTACAATGTTGCAGGAAATGCTTGAAGAATTGTTGCAAGAAAACTATTTAAGGTGGATTTAGATACACGCCAAATTCTAAAATCAAAACTATGCTCTATTATTTTGTTATTATATGTTTCATTATGGATAAGTTGTATTTTCATTAGCAATGTAAAACAATATTATTTAATCTAGTTATGTCAATGAATTTCTTTGGAATCAATCTATCACATTGCACCCCGATGTTTCCGCCATCGGTTGGGGTTTGGCTAATCATCATCTCAAGCCACGCCGGATGCTCGTTGTCAATTTAACTTAAAAATGAAGATACTGATTTTCTATTTGACGAACTGATTGAGTTAGAACGCTCGGTTGGAAGTGATAAAACCAAGACATTAGTGAAAGGTGGAGGGTTTTCTTCTAAAACGACTTCTTCGATGAGTTCCGAAGTGAGCTCGCGATTTGACAACTTAGAGCTTAAACTTTACGAGATTGTCAATTTTAAATTTGAAACAAAGGAGGAAAATAAAATGATGCACGAAGAGAGGAAAAAAATGCATGCGAAATATTAAACAATGCATGATGAGAGAAAAAAATGCAATTGGAACGGGAACGAGAAAAGGATATGAAGTCCCCCCTGAAGGATCTATCTCATCTACAACCGAAAGAATCATAGCCAAATACGCGAACGAGGACGAAAAGGAGGATGAGAACGTAAACGACAACGAGTATTAGTTTTATTTTAGTTAATTAAGTATGTTATTTTATGTTTTTAATTGGGTTGTATGGTTTTTATTTTTATTTTAGTTTAAGTACTGTTATCTTCTTTTTAATTTTATTGAAAAAAAATGTTTAAAACCTATCGGGATAACAATCCACAATGGGGCAACATTAGGAGGGGCTTTGTTGCCCCCCAATACCCACTAGGCAGTGGCGTGACACTGTGGAGGGACAACGTTGCCCCCTTCACAGGGGATAGCCTTAGTGTCGACCAGGTCTTCAAAAAATAAGTTTTTTGAACAACTAAATATTATATACATATGTCCCTCAAGAGGATCGAACACCCAACTTTCAATTGGTTATTAAACCATTCTTGTCACCGCATCATATGTTGTGTGTGTGTGGTGGTGGGTGAGGGGGGTTGTTGTTGAAGGTTACTACTTCCACTTAAATGATATGAAAATATTTCCAATCAAAATGAATTGGGTAGCAGTAGTAAAATATTTAGATTGACAGCCTTTGAGCAAACTCAACTAGTTTAAAGGCTTTTTTCCATTCACTTTCTTTTCTGTACGAGCTTGGGAAGTGAACTTTGAAAACTATCAATGCTTAGCTTTTCTTTAACTTTCATGCAAGGTAGATTCCACATGATTATTATTACTTACCTTTGTTATCATTTTATATATGCTTCAGTACTTCCTTTAATAAATTCACCACAATAAGCAATGAATGGACCATCAGTTCTTCAAAATATCACCATTTCATATCATGATTAAAGTTGCACTGGTTTTTCTTTTAGAGCAAAAGCTTGTAGTGTATTCCTTCTATGATCTTAATCATATAATTGTATCCACCTCAAGAACCCAAGATTACAACTTGCTAGCTAGTTGGGGTGTGTACAAAGATCAATGTAATAGTAACCTTAGTCCTTAGATACTTAACACATTTTACGTAAGTTTCTACCGAAAAATTAACGGACTAAAATGTCTCATCAACGCTCAACTGACCAATAGACATGTCTGCATTGGTAATTATCAAGAAGCAACCGGCCAAACACAAGCGAATTGGTAATGAACGAAATTGAAGAACAAGAATTGAAATAGACTTTCTTGATTGTTGAATCGATCTGAAAGTTTACATAGATGTCAATGGGTATATAAACACAATCAACCGACACAACGTCTCATTGAAACATCATATATATCTAACCCTAACTATAAATCGGTTCGTAACACTTTACATGCATACACACACGCACCTACATAAATACTAGATTCTTGTACTTTTAAAATACATAATAAGACTAACATACTTTCTAATAATGACAATAAGGCCTCTTATTTAGTTTAACTAATAAATAGTCTGATTTGAAATTGTGAGGCTGATCCCCTTCAATGGTAAAAACACAGTACACACAAGAATTGCAACCACGCTGGTTATGACTCTTTTTTATTAATGAAATGAGTCAAAACGAACTACAAAATATGATCACCCTAATCATTTATTTTTAAGCTAACTGACCATATTCTAATTGAACTAAATATGACTCAAAAGATAAACTAAACTATTTAATTATTAAACTGATAAATACTAACTTTAATCTCAACCAAACTTTATCTTGATCTTTGTTGATGATTATCTTCTTTTTTGATTTTTACTCTATTTCGTTCAGAATTATAGCCATCATCAAGATCTTTATTAGGGAAGAAAATAAAGAATCTTTGTGGATATTAAAATGATAATGACATGTATACGACTACTGATTGACCAGGGAGCATATTTTTAAGGTAAAATATAAAGCCTCTTTTTTACAATTGTGTTGATAAGAATCTTGGCAAAAGCTAAACAATAATGTCTAGCAGGAGATCATATCACTAATTAATTGCCATCTCCACTTTGGTGGGATGGTAAAGGCTTAGGCCTTTGGGTGAGAGGTCTAGGGTTCGATCCCTGGCAATGGCGGTTTATTGTAAATGGTAGGAGGCAAGCTTAAACATTCAAAAAAAAAAATATCACTAATTAATAAAAATGTGTGTCTTAGCTTTTTGACCAGTATTGCAGATTTCTAGGTGAAAAAAAGATGTTAAACTTAAAAGATTTGGAATCCTATGCTGTCATGTTGGTTCTTGCTAATTAACCACATATATATCTTGTAATTACTAATTATTAGACTGTCAAACCTGAAATATTATTACTTGTTAGCTTGCAATTTATTAGATTTACGCTTTACAAAATTAATTTAATGGTTTCTCTATATTATGTAATTTCTTTTTGAAAAGCAGAAAATAAAGAACAAAAGCAACACATACATAATATTAGACTGAATCCTCATCCCAAAACAACATGATCTCAGAAGAACTTCACAAAATCAGCCATAAAATTAAACATGAGTTGTACTAATCAAATAACCATAATTAACCTACGACTTCCTAGCAGATCGATCATCGTTACTATTGAAATAAAAATTAAACAAAGCAAAAAACAAAAAGAGAAAATCAAAGATAGGATTGCATATGATATTGGCAAAAAGGAGGGCACTTTAGAATATCCGATGCTCTTTCTTGATTTCATCTGATCAATCGCTCATTATCTCTCTCACTCTTCCTCTTATGTAGATAGAAAACTCATAATACCTGAAATTATATCATATGAACATTGTTAATTTCTGCATGTATTAGTTATTAAGCTCCCTAATATCAACCGGAAACTATATGTTTAGGATCTTATTTACCGGAACTTGAAACGTGATAACAAAATTCAAAAGGAAGAATGGCTACCGGTGTCCCTTGGTGCATTGCATCTAAAGCATTCCATTCGGCTAGCGAAATTATGCTCGTTGCATCCTGGCCTACAAAAATCAAGTCATGTAATACTAAATATAAGTCAATGTAGCGCTAACTCACTTGGTAGTTACACAATGTCTTCCAGGTTCAAATTTTGGTAACGAAGTAGTTTAGATTTATTGGTGTGTAACGTAATATTGTAAGAGTAACAGTTGCCGTTTAAAAAAGTATAAAACTAAATATAAAAACTTAAAACAAATTTATAAGTTTATCTGTTGATTATTTTCTACAAAATAATTGAAACACTTTTGAAACTTGGTTACTATTATATGAAGTTGCCTCTTTCTTTAATCATATGCAATTATGCATGAAGTACGTACGTCTTTTCAGGCATGAAATATTATAAACAACAAGTAGGGTTTCTTGGGACCAAAAGAAAGGTTAAAGTTACCTAGTGCATATCCAGTCACCGGACTTCCACCCTGAACGACCGTTGCCACTACCACTACCACCGCCAAACCCAAAACCCCTCCCACGGGACATATCACCGTCAAAACCGCCACCATTAGAGCCCAAGTCATCCTTAAACGCTCCACACTTGAAGCAACTAGAGCGGCTCGCAAAGTTGTGAGCCCCACAGTTGCCAACATTGCAATACCAGTCACCGGGCCTTACATCAGGCCCGGTGAAACTGAATGTTGAAGGGTTGATACCAATACCTCGACCACCGAAACTGCCGCCATGTTTCATCTCTCCGCATCTTTGACACGATTCCCTTCTTTGGAAATTCATATGTTGGCATGACCTGCAAGTCCAATCTCCTGGCCTACTCATGATCTTTCTACACAAAGTTACAAACAAAATGTTAGAGATAGATATATAGATTATTAAGGCAAAGAACATGCATATATACAAATGTGAGTAATTAGGGTTTTTGGTGTTACCTTGTGAGGGATGTGTTTCTTTTGAGGGATTCCTGAATATGATGGTGGAGGGTGGTGAGTGAGGGTTTATATATATGTATATATACATGCAAAAAGACCTCGTAATTCGAGGAGATTCGGGCAGCTGTAGTTGAAGCTGAAGCTAAATCACCTTTTTCTTTTTTAATTTTTTCCTTTGAACAATGGGAAAATCTTACTTATTTATTTTTAATTATTTTTCATTATGTTATACACATTAACTAATGGATTTATAATATTATGCTAGAGGTAAATCTACTTGCTTACATCATGAGTCATGACACTTAGCTACTTTGATTTTGTTTAGTAACTGGTGGCCGGTGCCTCATATATGCACGCATATGTAGGGGCGGATCTAGTGTTGGGTTAGAGGAAACGTAGACACCCTCTCAAATCTCTAGTTTATGTTACAAACTTTTAATATATATTAAACACAACACATTTGCACCATGCTTATCTTTTTCGGTGCCCCAAACCTAACTTCTTGAGCTCAACCTTTTAAGTTTAAATTTAATTTTGTTTTGAAACTAACAATTAAACTCAAATTGCTTAATTTTCTTTCTAACTACATCATAAATTGAAATTTTGAAATCTGCAAGTTACGCAGGAGTGTGAGACGAAAAGGTTTTCACATCTGATCAGGTATATATGGTCGTTCACATATTATTTTGTGATTCGGTTTCTTGTTTTTATTTTGATATACAAGATACGTTCATTAGTTGTTTACATTTGTTTTTCTGTTGATTTCGTTTTGATTTGATTGTTTACGGGTTTCTTATAATTCAAAAGGGATGGGATTTTTTTTGTCATTTGAGGAACGAAGATTTGGGTTCTAGGTTTCTAAAACATTCTAGTTAATTTAGAGTCTAATAAGACTGTTATAATAATTAGACCAAAATATATATTTATTAGAGTATCATTTTTTAATAATTAAATTCGACAATATTCATATACTATATTTATTAGAGTATCATTTTTTAATGTAATATATTTTACCCGTCCAAATTTGGTTTGACCTGGCCCATTTTGGGTTGACTCGTTTTAGTTTAACCGGACCCATTGTAATTAACGTTTTTTGGTATCTACTGGATGAAATTTCTGTATCAGGCACTGCACATATGATGAGGAATTTACTTTTGATCTTGAACCCATGCGACATAGACGATCAGAAAGGAACAGTGTTTCAAGTGATTATACTTACATGGCGTTGGTGTATATGGAGAGAGAGAGAGAGGAGCATTTTCGTCGAAGAGGGCTAATGTTTCTAACACGATGGAAGCAATATATTCTCTAGGATTTTTTTTTATTAAGAATCGAACAAAAAAGTTTGTCATGAAAATATTGGTGCACTTTTGTTTTGTAATATTGTGTTTGTATTGATTTATAGCGTTTGCTAGGTGGTTTAATGAAAGTTCTGTTCCAAAAAAATAAAAATAAAAATAAAAAAAGGGCTAAACTAGTGTATTGAAAATTAAAGCCTTGGTTTTCTTTATTTTTATTGAGAACTAGTTTTTATCCCCCGTATTACGAGGCTGTTTTATATTATTCGTTTCTAATATATATATATATATATATGTATTGGATTTTAATTTTATTTATTGTAAAAGAGTTAATAATATATACTTAGGATTTGATAATGAAAGAGTTTCACAAATAAATGAGATGTTTTAACCAGGTTTAAAAGTTAATAATTTTTAGGGTGATCGGCCGGCCGGCCCGACACTCTGCTACACGCAATTTTTTTATTAAAAATATTATATATATTTTTATGTAAACAAATATGTAATTTTAGTCATTAAATTCAATTACACAATCATAGCTTGTTGTAGTGGTAAAGGTGTAACACTCCCAACCAAAAGGTTATGAGTTCTAGTCTCACTATATATCTTTTTTTAAACAACTCAAATCATAACTAAGTCAATTTAAAATTTCAAGTGTTAAAAAAAACATTTTACTTAAGGCCCAAAACTTTATTTCGTCTTTGGTTTAAATTTTTTAATACATCTCAGAGACGGTCCTGCTATTCATCAATTTCTATAATTTTATAAGTGTAAATCAAGAAAAAAAACATTAAAATAAGTATTTGTTTGGTAAAACAGAGATAGAGAATCAGTCTGTGCAGGTTTTAAAAATAACGAAGGTTAGAGAAAATGATTTTTGGTTAAATCATATAAATAAAGATTGGGATAAAAAATTAAAAATGCTCTAAAGTAAATTATAAAATTGGTTCATTTAATTTGAAAACTTAAGGAAATTTAAAAAGTTGGGATTCTAAAGATAGAAATGTTGTGGAGTTTGATAAAGCATATTAAGGTGTAGCTTCTTTTAAGGCTTCTAGAGTGCATGAACACAATGTTAAACCCAAAAATTCGGCTTTCATCTTCCAATAATGCCCTCCCTTTCATTCTTAAATTCTAAATTTGCCCTTGTATAATTTATATTTATATTTCATTTGATTGAATTCATATTCCTTTTCCTAACAAAATCTAGAATGGAGAAAAGAACGTTGGTTTGTAACTTTGTATTATAACATCGCTAGTAACGAGTACTCAAGCATGAATTTCTAACTCACTTGATGTGCTTGTGCATTGCATAGTTTTGTCCATGACAAACTCTCAGCGCAATTGCATCATCAGCCAAAAACAGATTGCAAGAGTAAATTAGTATTTGTTTTGCGTTCTCATTCAATCACAATATAATTCTTAAATACAAAATATATTGAAGAGTTATTATAATTTAGAATCCGAATTACCATAAAGTTTTCTATAATTTCAAAGGATTAGCGTTGCTTGTCTTATAACATAAATATCTTTGAGCCGTCAACAGGTTCGAGGACTTGGAGAAGTTAACATAAACCATTAGGCCATCATTTATACAAGTTTTCTCTTAGTCTCAAACGTCATTTTAATAGAGAAGGGCATCTATATCTATGTTTTAATCCTCTTAAGTTATATAGTTGTAATATTTAATAATCTAATATCTAATTGGCACAATTTATAATTAACCTTTAAAAATGTTAAACTGTTCCTTCCCAATTTATTTGATCTGTACACAATAATCTTAAAGAGTTACATATATAACAAATGGTTTGATATGTTATAAGAGTTTCTGTAGTTTATCTAAGTTGTAGTTGGACACACTATTTGATATTAATATCAAAAGGGCTTGTAGCTTAATATTACTAAGATTTGTGAAAGATGTTCATTATAGGTATTGTGGTTGTAGTCCCATGATAAACAAGGCATTAATTTTAAATTTAATGTATGTTTAGAGGGTGAGCAACTTAACTAATTTAACATAAGCCCGATATTAATTAATGGATTCCTAGTTTTCTTTTTGTAAAACCCAGTGTTAGTTGGAAGTTAAACTGTTTTTTAGTGGCTAATTAGAAATTTTAAATTAGTTACAGGCTAGATTCATCACATCGGGATACATTCGTCTTCCATCCGAGGAGACTCTCATATAAGGTCAACGCCCTTGAACACTCGCCCGAAGGCACGATGGTGCGGTGAGGTAAAACCCGTTCAATTTAAGGATCTAACTAGTGAACGTCACCACATACTCGCCTAGTCTCTTATCATCACCTGGTGTAGCCGAAACTAAATCCTTTGTATTTTTATGAGTTCATACTTAAGAAAAAGTTTTGTTTGGTTAGAGGAGTCAAGCGAAAAAGCTACACATTTGAACCTACTATAACTAGGCGTTTGAAACAAAAACTATAAACTTTTACTTAAATAGTTACAAATTTGGTCCTTTAAATTCCATAAGTTTTTGTTAATTTATATAATAGTTAAACATTTAGCCCTTATTAAAAACCAACTACCCTACGACTTTTTAAGAGACCATAAATTTTTTACAAGTTAATATTTTAAAAAAAAAAAAAATTACATCATAAAAACAAGTATTTTATTGTCTTTAATTTGAGTATGGAATTGCTACACTTCTTTAACTTTAAAAAATTAACATGTCACGTGATTACTAGTTAGGACCGGCAACAAGTCGAGTCAGATAAGCTTGGGTCATGTGTAAGAGCAAATTAGGGCCAAAACAAGTCGATACAAAAATGGTTAATTTAGTTTGGTTTGTGTCTGTCACACCCCGATCAAAGGCGGCGGAACATGCCGGGGTGCAACCGATGCCCAAATACACAAGACACTATTTAAAGTGACAATATTTAATTAACTCTTTTTATTTCAGCGTATCAATAAGCAACACATCTCGTTCACACAAACAAGTTGAATACAAGTAGCAATTATATTGTTTGTTTTACTAACATCCTAATAGTCTTGGTAACGTTGTCGTCAAGTCCTCAAGTCAACAAAAGTCAAACCTGTAACATTTCATAAAATAAAGTTTGTCAACACAAAGGTTGGTGAGCAATTTATAAGTTTGAGCATATAAGTATATAGAAATAAGAAGCCACAAAACTTGTATACGAAACAATAAATAAAAGCCATAATTTGGATAAAATCGCTAATAGACTTACGTTAGCGACACCTGCCATAAGAGAATACCAGATGGTTCAGTATTTAATAGAATATCGTTAATTGCATTACGTTAACGACACCGTGCTATAAGAGAATACCAGATAGATCACGGATTTATAGACTTCCCCCATGACTGAAAGCGATAAACACATAGACATATAGCATAGAACACCAAATCAAGCAAATATTTGAGTAATGTATACAATCACGTTTGTGGGTTTAAGATTCAAGTAAATAAAGCATTTAGTTTGATAAGTATGAAATGTCACCCCAAAACGAAAGATGGAAAACGAGGTATGAAAGTACTCACCTCGATTGCCATCGGGAAATAATAAATAATCGACATATAAAGAGCTTGTGAACGAAACGAACGAATCCGACTTGAAAGCTAATTGAAGACGAATAAATAAAATATATTAATGTACTTGAACTTTAGTTGAAATTACATTTGAAACATTGGACGAGAAGGTTCGGTTATTAATCGGGTTACCGGTTAATTTGTAAATGATTAGGGACTCGTACTTAATTGATAATTAAAATAAAATAATATTATTTTTTTGGGCTTTTAAATAGCTAAACCAATATCAAAAGAGACAAGACGGGTTTTAAATCAAGGGTTCGGCTTTATAAAAATGAATAGATAATAAAACTTATAATCACTACGTGAATATTGGCTTTTGGCCACACACATGCTCTAGGCGGTTTGCCACACCTCGGTCTAAATGTGTGGCTAAATATCGCTTTCGTCACACATTTGATATTCGTGTGACTAAAAACGCACCTGTTAGAACTAAAAACACACATGTTAGAACCTTTAGCCACATATATTAGATTCGTGTGACAAAAAACACACATGCTGGAACCTTTAGCCACTCTTATTCAATTTGTGTGACAAAAAACGCAGCTGTTAGCCACATTTTCACAAAAAAATGTGATATTTATTAGCCACACTTAATAAACTGTGGCCAAATATTATCTATGCTTACAGTAATTTGTTAATGATGTGGCTAAAGCTAATATATATGGCCACACTTACGGGTATATGTGACCATAGAGTATTGTTTGTTAGCCACTTATAAGTTTTATGTGTAGCTAAAAGTTAACGGTGACATTAAGACAAAGCGTGTGATTATTAGTAGTTAATGGTCACACTTTAATTGTTTCATATGTGGCTAAAAATTAATAAATATGGTCACACTTAAAGGTTTATGTGACCATATAACATTGTTTGTTAGCCACTTATAATATTTGATGTGTGGCTAAAAGCTAATAGTGACATCAAAATAACAAATGTGACTATTATTAGTTAATGGCCACACTTTATGCTTCATGTGGCCATCATCTTCACCTCCTCCCAATTACAAACCTAATTCATAAACATCCATTGAAGCTCAATACTCTTCTTCATCACTTTGCTTCTTTCTCCAAACTTCATCAACCATCATGCGATCAAATCTAATGGGGGTTTTAAACATGATTAATTAGAACCCCAGAGATGTGATAAACATGTCAGGGTTTGAGTTTTGTTGAGAACAGTTGGCTGACAGATTCGTTCTCGTTTATTGATTGATCTGTAACTCGGTGTTAAACAATTATTATTGATCGATTCTTGATTTTCAGATATAGTATTCTGAGTCTAGTTTCCAGAAAGGTAAATTTTGTAATTTTTGGACGAGTGTTGAATACCTTTTATGATTTTACAAACACATATGTCAAAGTTGATACGGGGAGTTATATTCTGGTCCATTTTTCAGACACCATAACTCCCTAATGACAAACCCAAACGGGTTGGTTCCACTTCTGGAACTTAGTATTATGAGTTTAAAAGATAACCCACTTGGTCTTACACAATTTGGTTTAATGAGTTGATAGAATCATTAAATTAGTTTTTGTTGCGCAATCTGCTGAACTGTTAGTACCTATCTGTAATGGTTGAATTATTTTGAGTTTTCTATGCTCGAGAAAAATATAATAAAAATTTTTTGAAATACCTGATTCATATGTCATACTGTGGTAAATTTTGTAGAATTTATCCTTAATCTTTTCTTTGTGAATAAAATCAGTTTGTACATGCCAGAATCTGTCTCGTGAACTGAATGATCATAAGTTAAGTTGTATGATGAATATTTGGTTGCTTTGCCATGATATGATGGGTGGATACATGTTAGGACTTTCGGTACTGTTGACATTACTTATTATCACCAACGATTCGTCGGGTCAAGTTTGTGTTTGCGTGTGAGTTCATACGTGGGTATTAGAGTCATGTGTTGTTGAACATACTCTCATAACTTAAAACACTTGTACTAGGTAACAGTTAGCGAGTCAATTGCATTCATTTGATTTTGAGAAAACTCTGTTACACGCGACACCAGGCTTTGGATTGAAAACACGGACATACTTGCATACTGGTTTTGAAAACACTAAACATTTGCCTATACTTGTTTTCTGGATTGAAAACACAAAACGTTTTGAAGTATTGGTTATGTAACCTGCTGAAACGGGCAAAAACGAGCTGAACTGCTGATTTTTTATTGCTGAATTGCTGCAAAACTGGTCAAAACACATTGAAACGATCTGTTAAGTGCTGAAACGAGATGTTAAGTGCTGAAACGGAATGAAAAATTGCTCAAACGAGCTGTTTAACATGATGTTTGCTGTAAAAACGAGCTGTTACGTGCTGAAACGAACTAAAAACTTGCTGAAACGAGCTGTTTAACATGATGTTTGCTGTTAAAACGAGCTGTTAAGTGCTGAAACGAACTGAAAAATCTCTGAAACGAGCTGTTTAACATGATGTTTGCTATAAAAACGAGCTGTTACGTGCTGAAACGAACTGAAAACTTGCTGAAACGAGCTGTTTAACATGCTGTTTGCTATTAAAAGGAGATGTTAAGTGCTGAAATGAACTGAAATATTGCTGAAACGAGCTGTTTAGCATGTTGTTTGCTGTAAAAATGAGTTGTTAAGTGGTGAAACGAACTGGACTGGAACATGAACTTTAATGATAAAACTAAAACATTTCCTCTGTTGTCCTTATTAAAAAAAAAAACTCAAAACCCGTTTTGACCCGTTCCGACCTTGACCCATTTTCACCCGGACTCTCTATGACCGAACCTTTTGACTCTGACCCGTTCTGACCCGAACCATAACAACCTTTTTTTAGTTGACCCGTTCCAACCCTGACACGTTTCGACCCTAACCCGTTCCGACCCATAACTTGTTTCGATCCAACCCAACCCAGTTTCCACCCCTATGTTTAATGTATATCGACGGGTTAGGCGAGTTGTACCTCTTAAGTCACAATTTAAAATTATATGCATAATGGGCCATTAGAGATTTCAAGGCCCAATATGGACCATTAGGACATGTATGACTTGTTTTTATCTATTATGGTCTAATATGACTCCCTATAACACGATATAACCCTTAAATATCTAATGTTACATATCACATGCCATAATAGGCCACTAAGAGATTTCAAGCCCTAATATGGCCCATTATAGCGACTATGACATAAAAAAGGCTATGATGGGCCACTAACACCAACAAAGCCCAATAAGACCTATTGATGAAAGTATCATATGTTATCAGCCATTAACATCTAACTATGACTAATGACATTCCTATACAACCTTCTTAGAGCAACTATGATGTGATAAAGGCTATAATGGGCCACAAACACCAGTTAAGGTCCAATAAGGCCCATTGATAAAAGTATGACATATTATTGGGCGTTAACCAAACTATGACTCACTAAACTCATATCCAACCCTTTTAGAGCAACTATGATATGATAAAGATTAAAATGAGTCACTAACAACAATCAAGGCCCAAGACGGCCCATTAATGCAAAGTATGACATGTGATGTGATCTAAAATATACATAATATTATATAAATATTTCCTATACTTTTAAGTATATTTGAGCCAGGTTTTTATTGAATATTATTCCAAACTGGTTCATATGTGGTTTGTTAAGGTTTTATGAGACAACGAGCTAAAATAGAGTATTTTTACTAAACTTGAGACCAACTAGTGAATAGTCGAACATAATAATAATAATAATAATAATAATAATAATAATAATAAGAATGAAAGCTACGAGGTTCAAATGTGTTGTTGTTAGAACAAAGGTTTAAATTGATTAATTTGTTTTTGATAAACAAAACAGATGGGCCAGAAAGCAAACTATAGTAAGTGGTGGTATTTAATTGGAGTCTTTGGACACAAGCTTTGGAGAAAAAAGTCGGTGGGCTTTAGTCTTTAATATATATATATATATATATATATATATATGAAAAAAGTCGGTGGGCTTTAGTCTTTAATATATATATATATATATATATATATATTTATAGAACCCTACAGACGGGAGGAAAAAAAATTCCAATCAAGTGAGGCGCCACCCTTGGTGGTGGTAGCTTGGGGCAGATTAAAAAGTCACGCAAGTTAAGGCCGAGTCATCTTTTGGTGCGTTTGGAATAAAGAAGCAAGCTACCTAGCACGTGAATTAATTTAACCAATCTTCCAGGCTAGTAGCTCAACTATATTTATTTCTTTTTCGATGAATCGTATTATTTGTTATATCTCTGTTTCATCTATTATTATGGTTGGCTAAACTTGTTATACTGCCTGGGCTTGGATAAATAATTTTTAAACTCGTTTTATTTTTGGTTTGGGATTATTTATTGATTGGTTTATGCTTTGGTAAAGTTTTTATTTTATTTAGTTGTGATGCATATGCGTATTTGGTATTAATTTATTATCAATTTTTTCTCCATATGCTTCTTTGTGAATGTCTTTCATGTATGGATGCATATTAGGTTGTTTACTGTGTGTTTACAACTAGTTTATGGTATATAGTTAACGTATTCCATAGGAACGGTAATTGAGAGTTTAGAGATACCGTATATTCTGTCACTTGAGAGACCGGGAGGTAATTAAGTGTCGTCTGTTTTGGTCTTTTACGTGTTTGGGTAGTGATTGCACGGGAGTGAGTTACCCTAGATTCATTTAGATTCTTACAAATCCGAATTATAACCGAATTAAATAAAAATACCCCTTTACGCCTTTGGGTGTTTTGTGATTAGAGAGACTGGGAGGTAATTTAGCCTTTGGGTACCTTAGCATAGTTAGGTAAGGTGAGACCGGGAGGTGATCCGAACCATTTAACCGTTGAGCTTACATGATATTTAAGGTTCTTAGGTATTGTTGGTGAGACCGGGAGGAGATCTAGCATACTTTAGTTATTCCTTAAGTTTCATATTTTTAGAATACGATACCAATCATAAATCCAATTCCGAGAGTTTACGAGTTAACTAGTAGGATTCCTTGCCTAGGTAGTTGTTCTCCCTATTTGAGTTCTAGTTCTATTTGTCGTGTCTATTTTTAGTGTCAGTTAGTTTAAGTATTATTTAATTTATAGTTAATAATAAAAAAACACAAAAAATCAATTAAATATATTTATTTAAGTTATTAGTCAAAGTCTAGTTTAGGTGTCGCTAGTGTCCTGTGGGTTCGATATCCGGACTTCTTTAGGCTTTACTACAGTTGATAGGTACACTTGTCTATCTAGTGGTCTAGCATTAGGATAGTCTAGATTTATAAATTTAAAACTAGAGTGTCTAGGTTAGGTTATATTTTTATAGACCGCGTTTCGCACATCAACATGCTACTGGGCGTTAACACCAACTATGAGTCACTACACTCCTATACAACCTATTAAATTAACTATGACATGATATAGATATATTGGACCATTAACAACAATCAAGGCCCAATATGTTCCATTAACAAAAGTATAACATGTTATAGGGCGTTGACACATGACTATGACTCACTACACTCATATACAACCTCCTTGTAGAGACTATGACATGATAGGTGATATAATGGGCCACTACTACCAATCAACGCCATTTGATGAGACCAACTATGACTCACTACACTCCTATATAACCTGTTAACGTAACTATGACATGATAGAGACCATACAGGCCATTAACAACAATCAAGGTCCAATAAGGCCCATTGATGAAAGTAGGACATATTATTAGGCGTAACCAAACTATGACTCACTAAACTCATATTCAACCCTTTTAGAGCAACTATGATATGATAGAGACTACAATGGGTCACTAACAACAATCAAAGCCCAAGACGGCCCATTAATGCAAAGTATGACGGCCAACTATGACTCACTACACTCCTATACAACCTGTTAACGTAACTATGACATGAAAGAGATGATATTGGCCATTAACAACAATCAAGGCCCAATATGGCCCATTAATAAAAGTATGACATGTTATCGGGCGTTGACACATGCCTATGGCTCACTACACTCATATACAACCCTCTTGTATCAACGGGATATGATAGATGCTATAATGACCACTAATACCAATCAAGGCCCATTGATGAATGTATAACATGTTGGGCCATTGACCCAAATCAAGGCCAAATAAGGCCTAATGACACTCCTATACAACTCTTTTAGAGCAACTGTGACATGATAGATGCTATAATGGGACACTAACACCGATCAAGAACTAGTATGACCCACTAATGAAAGTATGGTTTATTGGGCGTTAACACTGATTACTACACTCTTATGCAACTCTTTTAGAGCAACTATAAATATCACTTGTATTTATTTTATATGTTTTTATATTTATTATACAATTTCTTATATTATTTAAGGTTTAATTAGTTGTTATATATATATATATATATATATATATATATATATATATATATATATATATATATATATATATTTACACTAACAACTCTTTATTTTGATTATTAAAAATAAATTAAATTCATATTTAGTTTATATTAATTTCACTTCCCTCAAAATTTCAAATTAAATTTAACCCCCTCTTTTCTTCAAAAAATTTTGAATTACCCTCCCATTTTTAAATTTAATTTGACCACATATTTAACCTACCTTTTTTCTTTCTCTTCATTCCTTCTTATTATACTTATTCTTCATCTCTTTACACCCACCATAATCCTCAATCATTAATTCTCTAACTCACTCAATTCTTAACCAAATCCTTTGATTCCGGGCTCTAATCTAATTATTTTTACGAGAGGAATTCACGTGTGGTGTCTGTTTCCATCAATTCTATCTCCATTTTTGCCAGATTCGTGTTGAGTGTGAAGAACTCTGAGAACCAAGTTTGGGGATTTTCAATTTTAAGTGCTATTTCTTGTAATTGAAGCTTAGTATATCTTCTTTCATCGCTAAAAAGGTATGTATTTCACTTGTTTGATGACATCAGTTTGCCGACAGATTCATTTTCGTTTATTTATTGGTATGTAACATGATGTTAAACGATGATTACTAAACGATTTTTGATTCTAGGATATATCACTATGAGTCTAGTTTCCAGAAAGGTAAAGTTTATAATTTTTTGACACGTTTTGAATAGTTTTTATGATTTTACAAAAACACTAGTCAAAGCTGATTCGGGGAGTTATATTTTGGCCTGTCTTTCCGATACCATAACTCCCTAATGACAAAACAAAACGGGCTGTTTCTAGTTCTGAAAGTTAGTATTATGAGTTTTGAAGACAACCCAATTGGTCTTGCACAATTTTGATTAAAGAGTTGATAGAACCATTAAACAAGTGTTTGTTGTGCAATCTGCTGAACTGTTGGTACATATCTGTAATGGTTGAATTATTGTGAGTTTTGTATGTATGAGAAAAATATAATAATTTTTTTTGAGAAATCTAATTCATATATTCAACTGTGGTAAATTTTGTAGAATTTACACTTTATCTTTTCTTAGTGAATAAAATCAGTTTGTGCATGCTATAATCTGTCTCATGAACTAAGTGATCATAAGTTAATGTAAGGCCCCGAACCCGGTAGCCCTACTTTAGCGTCGGATTTACTCATAAACACAGTCCTTCAAATCAGAGTTTATTAAAACTTTTCGCGGAATATAAAACATCAATCATTTGTTACAAAACATTAAATCTTTTCTTTGATATCATAACACAAAACTTTATATTCAAAACATCTTTACTTCTTTCTTCAGATGCCAGCCGTTCAATCCATGCCATGCGTCATCCTCTTACTAGCTCTGTAATCGGCTCACCTGCGTGCATACTAAAAGTCAGCTACGCTGAGTGAGTTCTAGTTAATCAGGTATCATACAATTTATTCCCATATATTACTTCCCGTATCCGAAGACACATATTACTACCTTAACCTTGTATAAATATCCATAGGAGGATCGTCACGTAATATTTATTAAAAGAACCATTACCATTACCCTACCATATATAATTTCCATAGGAGGAACACTATACTATCCATAGAAGGAACACTTTACAGTGAAGTTGCCATCAGGCGAACTTGGCTTCAGGCGAAGTTGTCGTCAGGCGAACTTGGCTTCAGGCGAAGTTACCAGTTAGGCGAACTTAACTTTACAGCGAAGTTGCCATCAGGCGAACTTAGCTTGCAGGCGAAGTTCATCAGGCGAACTTAGCTTGCAGGCGAAGTTCGTCGCTTCGAAGGCGAAGTTGCCCAGATAGCCGCTGTTTTAGTTTCTGATCGGCATTTCGAGCGATTTTAACACCCTTGCTATGGTTCAATATCACCCACTACGCTACCCGACCATTTTTGGTCGTTTATACACTAAAAAGCTTGGATCTTTAAACTTCAAAGATCAAGAATCATACCTTTTTGGGCTTGTTTGGATCTCGTTTACTTGCTTATCACCACTAATCGCTCTCTCTCTCACTCGGGTCTGCCGGATCTGCCCGGATCTGCCTTCGGTCCGGCGGCGGTATGTGTGTGGTGTGTGTGTGTTAGGGAGTTTGGTGAAAATGAAGATATTTTGGGATTTTGGGGGTATTTATATCCCTGAAATCCCATTCTCATTTAACCCATCTCAATTAATCCAAGTCCATAACCCACATCCATTACCCGACGCTAGCCCGACCCATACCAACTCCTATTCTTTTATTTATTTCCTGATAACCCGAGTAAACTTTCCCTCTATTATTAGGTAATATAATTGATATTATTTTGGAAATTTTGGGATGTTACAAGTCTTCCCTCCTTAAAGAGGTTTCGTCCCCGAAACCTAACTTATTCCCTATAAAAGGAAAACTTCTTATATTTACACGCATTATTGAATCGCCTTCGTTTTCTGAGTTATCCTTCTTACTTCCGACTTTGCAGTCATCGAATGGTGGTCATGTGTATTAGCTATTTAAGGTAGCTTGTCCATGAGGCCCTCAATGTACCAAGTCTCGTTTCGATCTTCAAGAGGCTTTGTCCTAAATCATATTAATGCTACAGCCTAAGTCGACACTTTATCACAACACAACAATTTATCATGACTAACATGCATTCAGACAATTCGTACAATAATTAATAAACACCAGTCTAAACTTCAACATAAAACAACCCGCATCGAGTCATCAATAAGTTACACATAGTTTTAATACTTATGGCTAGCATCTAGCCTTCTTGAATGGCTTCTCTAAGCATACGGAGGAATCTGTTAAACCTCAAGCTCTCTTCTCTCCTTCATGTCCTCCCTTTGGCTTCTTGCAATCCCTTGCTAGGTGCCCACGTCCTCCACAGTTGTGACACCTATGGTAATCATTACATTCCCAAGAGGAATGTCCTGCTCTTCCACACCTGTAGCAAACACCTAATCCCTTTCTGCACTCTCCGGGGTGTCTCTTCCCACATTTTTCACAAGCAGTGAACCCCTCTTGCCTTGCCTTCTTTTTGCGTGGATCCACCTCATTGGCTTCCTCTGGTTCTGGGGTTGGGTTCTTTTTCTTCGGTTCCATCTTCTCCCCTTCACAGTTGGCAAGGTCCTCATAAATCATCTCGGCCAATTCCACGGCCGAGTCAAATGTTGCGGGCTTACTAGACTTAACCAAAGTGCGAACATTCCGTGGAAGTCCCCTTACGTAACACTTGATCCTTTTAGCTTCGGTGTTCACCATGTCAGGTACCAACCTAGACATGCGGTTGAATTCAGTAGTATACTCCCGTTGTGTCATCCCTCCCGCTTTCAAATTCAGAAACTTCATCTCCACTCTTTCAACTTCTGTATCAGCGCAGAACCTCTTTATCACCATGTCCTTTAGGTCGTTCCAACTCATCGCCTTGATCTCTTCACGGGTCTTCCTCTGCTCCACACTCTCCCACCAATACATAGCCTCATCTTCAAAAGATTGAGTGGCATAACCGACAGCTTGATCAGGAAGGCACTCGCTAATGCGGATAACCTTATCCATGGCGGTTATCCATTGAAGAGTAGCGATTGCGTCTCCTAAACCAGTCAGCTTAGGCGGGTCACAACCTTTGAAGGACTTATAGTTGCAACCGCCTCGGCCCCTCTTCCTATCATCATCTTTCACAGACTTTACCTCACTCGAGTCACCCCTTTCTCTCTCGTCATCCTTTCTATTATTACCACCTGCCCCTTCAACGGTTCGTTCACGGCTCCCAGCAGATCTTTCGGGATTCAGGTTCTTCACAGCAGCAACTACAGCTTGAACAATGGCTGCTTGAACTGCAGGGCTAAGTTGAACTTCTTCGTTGTTGTTCTGGTCTCCTCCAGCGGCGCTCCCTTCATCTTCGGTGTGGGAAGCTTCTTCTACCGAGGGTTGCCGGACAAGACGAGGCCTGCCACGACGTCCAGTGCGACCCCCAGTTCCCACAACTTCTCCAGCTCCAGCCATCAGTATTCTTAAAGGGACAACACAAACATCATCACTCAAGTAACTATTTAGTACAAGGATAGCAAGGCTAACAGGTAATAACAGTGGCCAGTTGTGATTAGCTGATCACGTTACTTTCCGTGTCCTATACACTTCCCTTTATGAGTCTATTTGTGCTGGTTCTACTTAAGCAGTTTGTCAAATCAAACAATCAATTATTCCTATCCCTGACGTTCACATATCTTTTCTTTCTCATTAACATATATCATTTAATCATACACCTTACCTTTACTGATTTTTGCTTGAGCGACACATGGCATTCTTGAACTGGCATCTTCTTTCTTTTCTTACTTAAATCCCATTCTCTGTTCGAGTCTAAGCATGTAGGATGCTTAAATCTCTCGAACTTATGCTCTGATACCAACTTGTAAGGCCCGAACCCGGTAGCCCTACTTTAGCGTCGGATTTACTCATAAACACAGTCCTTCAAATCAGAGTTTATTAAAACTTTTCGCGGAATATAAAACATCAATCATTTGTTACAAAACATTAAATCTTTTCTTTGATACCATAACACAAAACTTTATATTCAAAACATCTTTACTTCTTTCTTCAGATGCCAGCCGTTCAATCCATGCCATGCGTCATCCTCTTACTAGCTCTGTAATCGGCTCACCTGCGTGCATACTAAAAGTCAGCTACGCTGAGTGAGTTCTAGTTAATCAGGTATCATACAATTTATTCCCATATATTACTTCCCGTATCCGAAGACACATATTACTACCTTAACCTTGTATAAATATCCATAGGAGGATCGTCACGTAATATTTATTAAAAGAACCATTACCATTACCCTACCATATATAATTTCCATAGGAGGAACACTATACTATCCATAGAAGGAACACTTTACCTTCCATAAAAGGAACACTATACCTTCCATAAAAGGAACACTATACCTTCCATCAAAGGAACACTATACCTTCCATAAAAGGAACACTTTACTTAATTATTTAATATCCATGTAAGGAGCTAGTCACTTCCCTTGACGATACGTGCAATATCCGAAGATCGTTCACGTACCGTCAAGCAATCAATCATATCGATCACATATACCATACACGACATACACATAAAATTATATCCTTTCGTTCGTACTTTCTTACTTTCTTTTGTATTATCTTACTTTCATATCTTACGTTATAAAGAGCATTACGCCCTACATTCCTCGAGTATTACTAGGGCTCGGTACCCTCTTCGTAACCATACAACCATACGTTATCATTTCTTTCTTCTATTATCTCTATCATGTTCATACCCATAAACATACATAACATACTTACCTTATTCCTAGCGTTGCAACCTGACAGTACGTGCAATATCCGAAGATCGTTCACGAACCATCAAGCAATCATTCATATATTTCACATTATCCATATAAGGCATACACTTATCTCTTAGGATAAGTGTATTAACAAACATATTGAGTATGCACACAGCCCCGAAAACGTAACACATAAATGGGGCTAGAAACTCACCTGAACACGGTTACGTTCTCCGTTGATCGTAATCCCTTTCTTCAGTTGTGCACGGCTGACTGTATAACAAGTATACATATCAATTTAACTATCACTACTTATAACATCTTTCTAATCTTAATTACTACCCACCACGAACGGGGGTCCGGGGGCAGCGCCCCTGGCAGCGGGGTCTAGGGGCGGCAGCCCCTAGCAGGGTCCAAGGGGCAGAGCCCCTGGCTGGGGTCGAGCTGCCAGGTCAGCTTGGAAAAATTTTATTTCCATTAACCGTCTTAACACATTGTTCATTAGATTTTTAATTTACTTTCTAATCGAACTTGACTTTAGGCGAAGTTAACCTTAGGCGAACTTAGCTTTAGGCGAAGTTACCAGCTAGGCGAACTTAGCTTTACAGTGAAGTTGCCATCAGGCGAACTTGGCTTCAGGCGAAGTTGTCATCAGGCGAACTTGGCTTCAGGCGAAGTTACCAGTTAGGCGAACTTAACTTTACAGCGAAGTTGCCATCAGGCGAACTTAGCTTGCAGGCGAAGTTCATCAGGCGAACTTAGCTTGCAGCGAAGTTCGTCGCTTCGAAGGCGAAGTTGCCCAGATAGCCGCTGTTTTAGTTTCTGATCGGCATTTCGAGCGATTTTAACACCCTTGCTATGGTTCAATATCACCCCACTACGCTACCCGACCATTTTTGGTCGTTTATACACTAAAAAGCTTGGATCTTTAAACTTCAAAGATCAAGAATCATACCTTTTTGGGCTTGTTTGGATCTCGTTTACTTGCTTATCACCACTAATCGCTCTCTCTCTCACTCGGGTCTGCCGGATCTGCCCGGATCTGCCTTCGGTCCGGCGGCGGTATGTGTGTGGTGTGTGTGTTTTAGGGAGTTTGGTGAAAATGAAGATATTTTGGGATTTTGGGGGTATTTATATCCCTGAAATCCCATTCTCATTTAACCCATCTCAATTAATCCAAGTCCATAACCCACATCCATTACCCAACGCTAGCCCGACCCATACCAACTCCTATTCTTTTATTTATTTCCTGATAACCCGAGTAAACTTTCCCTCTATTATTAGGTAATATAATTGATATTATTTTGGAAATTTCGGGATGTTACAGTTAAGTTGTATGATGTATGTTTGGTTGATTTGCCATGATACGATGTGTGAATACATGTTAGGACTTTTTAGTACAGTTGACCTTGATTATTATCACCAACGAGTCGTCTATTAATGTTTTTGTTTTTGTATACATTATGTCTAATGTGACTGTGCGTGATAGTCGTCGTGTTTGAGGTTTCGCCTCACATTAACCTTTACTAGTTATGATGCTAATATTTTAACAATTTTAGGTTCAAAATGTTAGAGCCGAAATGGAAAAAGATGAAAGGGAGTCAGGAAACGAGTTGGAAGAACGAGTGAAACGAATGAAATAAATGGAAAAAGAACTTAAGGAAAATGAAGAAATGAGACAAAAACAATTTGATGAGTTTATGAGAAAGTTTGAGGTCGGTATTAATTAGTATTAGTTTCAAATATTTTGAATTCATAACTTATTAGTGAAGGTTTGTAAATGTAAACTTGTTTCGAATTTATGTTATTGGGTTTGTTAAACTTATGAAATAGCCACATTTATCTATGTGTGACCAAAAGTATGATAATAGCCACACTTTATATTACAAAAGCATTATGTGTGACAAACGGTAAGACAATGGCCACACCACAAACTACAAAAGAGTGTTTGAGTGGCAAGTTCACATTTTTAGCCACATTGACAATAACCTCCAGTGTCTATATGATATGATTGGCCACACAATACATCACTATGTGTGATGAAAAGTTTGACAATAGCCACACTTTAAATTAGGAAAAACATTATGTGTGACAAACGTTAAGACAATGGTCACACCACAAACTACAAAAGAGTGTTTGACTGGCAAGTTCACATTTTAAGCCACATTGACAATAACCTTCGGTGTCTATATGATATGATTAGCCACATAGTACCTCACTATGTGTGACGAAAAGTTTGACAATAGCCACACTTTAAATTACGAAAAACATTATGTGTGACAAACGGTAAGACAATAACCACACTATAATCTACAAAGGAGTGTTTGAGTGGCAAGTAAACATATTTAGCCACTTTTAATGTAATATCCAGTGTCTATATCATATAATAGCCACTCTATTATTAAATTTAAGTGGCCATTTCTTTGCTATATCCACACGGGTAAGGTCACAATGCAAGCTTAACACAACCCTATTGGCCACATTATTGTAAAATTCATGTGGCTGAAATAATAATTTATGTGGCTATATACGTGCAATGGTCACTCATAGGAAATAGTCATGTGGCCATTTTCTACCGTTTAGCCACACTTATTGGAGAGACTTCTTGATGACCAACAACTAATGTTTGTACCCTTTAGCCACACTTATTACCACATAAGGCCACTAAAAACTGTGTGTGGCCATATCATACCCACGGTGTCGCGACCTTTGACCACATATGACCTGAAAAAAATGTGTGTGGCTAAAGGCCTACGGCCACACTTTTTTTTTGTGGCCGAAGGTCAATTTTCACGTAGTGAATGATGTTATTAATGATAAGATAGTAATGCTAATAATTCTAAAAAGATATGTTATATATATATATATATATATCTAGATATATAAGATAATAATAATAACAATAACTATTTCTAGTAATACTAATATAGTATAATAATTATAACAATAATTATTATTAATAATACTAATATTAATAGTTATAGAATAGAAATCTTGGTATTAATTATAATGTTGTTGATAAAATGGTAATAATAGTAAATAATATTGATAGTAATAATGATATCATACTCGATATGGGTTCGATTTTTAAACGACTTCACTAAAGAAATATAATAATATCATTGCTAATAATAAATAATAAATGATAAAAATATAATTTTAATAAATAATAATAATAATATGATCTTTAATAAGAATATTAACAACTTTAATATTTATAATAATAATAATGATAGTAAGTTTAACATAATAATACTAATAATAATTTTTGTAGTAATATTAGTACTAATAGCAACCGAAATTTGTTAAGTATAATAATAGTATTAAAATCGGTCTAGGATGAGACCCGAACCCGAGACCTCTAGTATAAATCACTAACGTACAACTCAACCGAAACCAAGGTAAACAATTGTTAATTTAAACCCATAAGAAAATTATATAACTGTTTCCCGGGTGTTCGTCTTTTACCCAAATCAAACCAACTCCATACTCATCCAATTCATTTCAAAGATTATAACCGATAAATAAAACCGATTACTAACAATTTAAATCTAAAAATCGACATAAGAAAACTAATAATACCAAACCCCAATGTTAATTTACCTATAAATGATACTTGGCCAAGAACAATTTTCGGAGCCGAATAAAGGTCGTCGGAGAAACTGTTTCCACCAGTGAGAGAGAGAGAGAAGCCGTGAGTGAGAGAGAGATAGCGAGAGAGAGAAGCCATGGGAGAGAGAGAGAGATACGGGAAAGAGAGAGAGAGTTGCAGGACGGAGTGACCAAGACAGCCAGAATTTCGGTCGCCGGAAAAACGAAACCGAGGGAAGGGAAGGAGAGGGTTCGGTGATAGTGTCGGGTTGAGGGGTTAGGGTTAGTGGTGGTGAATCGGAGAAAGGGGAGACGTTCTCGTCGGAGGTCGACGGTAGCTTGCTGGAAAATTGGGGTCGCCGGAAGCGAATTCACCGGAATTGAGGACGGTAGCACTGAAAAGAACAATAATGAGGTTTCCGGTGATGATAGGGACGACTGAGATGGTGGGTGGTCTTGCCGGAGGTGGAGGTGGCGTCGGATTTCGCCGGTCACCGGAAAACGGCGCCTGAAAATTGAAAGAGAAGGAGTGGGCGGCTGGATGTTTATGTATTAGGGTTAGGGTTTGTTATTTTTATAGGTAATATACATATTTACATAATGGCCCTTAAAGTTTCAATAAATGATTAATATGAGTTTAAAGGTTTCCAAAGCTTATAACGAGTTTACGAAAATCAATTTAAACCCTCTATGTTTAAATCAGTTTAACAACGTTACAATTAACAATAATGTCGTACAATGAGTTTCACACGCGAACAAACTTGAGGTTATAAGTATTTGAGGATATGATTACATGAAAAGTGATAACACGAGAATGAGGTGAGTTTCTTTGCGGTGACGCATACGCGCATCAATATAATTAAAATAGTATTTAGTTAACAACCAAAACCATCGATGAAATGTGATAAAACATTAATACGGCCACTATTGTGAAACCATTTATATAATCGTCATTATAATAACGGTTTCTAATAGCGCCAAAACTTGTAGACAGCCACACATAGGCCGTTAATAGATTAGATGAAATAATATAGAATAATGCATAGAATCGTGTTTACATAAATGCTCCAACATAAATAACATAGTCATGAAAATATCGTTTAAAAGATAAACGAGATTTTTTTTTGCGAAGTTAAGGTTTTGAAAGTATTACACAAATTGTTATTGAATAGTTTGCATTCGGTCACGAAAATCAAAACACAAAAATGAAATATCATGTGCATAATATTGTCATCGAAACATCTCATCAAATGAAAATAAAATCGCAATAATTGTGAGACTCGAATTAATGTCGAAATATGTAGATCGCGTAGCGTATAATAGACTAAAATTGAAAATGAGGTCTTAAGTAAGGCCGTTTTATTGTTTCTAAAAAATGTACAAAATAACAAAGCATCGCGGTAACACATTGCTAGGGAAAATATTTAAATCATTATTGAATGTAAACCTTGTAACCCAAATTGTTAAAGGGGTTTGTATACATAAAGTTATTGTGATGAAAATAAATTATATAAAGTGATGATGCTTGCGATAATAAAAGGTAGTAATTCGAATAAATCGTTGTCGAACGAAAAATTTATGTTACAATATGGAGCATAAAGTATTTATAAATGCGTCTCGAAAGATTTGCAAAGCCATTGTCATTGAGTTTATGCAATATGGTGAAAGTTGAAATTTGTTACTAAATAAATCCCGCATTCAACATTCAAAATGAAGCCTCGTATTTATAAAGTTATTAAGAGATTTATCACCTTAGGTGACAGTATTTAAAATCTTGAAATCATACATATAATCGTTTAATAATCTTCGAAAGCAGATCCTTATAATCAAATTTTTTTGTTGTCATGACAGTACCATATATATATATATATATATATATATATATATATATATATATATAGTTTATAATTTAAAAGTGATTATTTGAACACATGAGGTGTTGTATAAATACACTAGTTGTATATATATAAATAAATTTTTTTTTGGAAAAAAAACGAAACTTGCTTGTGTAGGGAGGGGTTTTTGGCTTCGTATGGTGAATGGTTTGAAAATTTTTGTGGTTAGTGTGAGTGTTTAGGTCCGTTTGGATAGTTGAGTTTTCTTGAGTGGAGTCGATGAGGTTTGTTGAGTTTTGGTCGTTTGAGTGGGTTAGACTTAGATGATTTGTGTGAGTAGTGGTTTGGGCTAATAGGTGAGGTTTTGCTTATTTGGGCTCGGGTTAAGTTGATGGGTTGGATAATTTGATCTTGACTAGTTTGGGTTTAGATTCGGTTTATACATGTATTTAGTAAGGAGTGTTTGGGTTTCTATTTTGATATCAAACTCTATGGTTGGATTTGAACGGTGTGGCGATATGGTTTGGTGAATTGACACAGCATGGGTCGAAGGATTTGAGTCATAGTTGGGTAAGCTTTGGTTATTGTATGTTCAAGGTATTTTGTGGGTGTGTTTGTCGGTGTCTTTGAAGTATTTGGATAGTGAGTCTGATAGGTGTTCGTGGCGTAAAGGTGTCGGTATTCAAGGCTTTTTGTTGGGTTAATGTTGTACATCTTGGATTTTGCATGGATTTGAGTAGGTGAGGGTATAACGTTGATGTGTTAGGTTTCGTTCATATTGAGGAAATATTTGAGTGTGCGGGAAACTTTTGAAATGTAAGGATGGTTTGATTTAGGGGAGGTAGTATGAGATGAGATACGGGTGTTTGTAAGCTCGTGGTTGCGTATAGGGAGATTTTTTTTAACAAGTAATAAGTATTAATTTTGAAAATATCATATTTTATAAATAATGTTTGAAGCATCCATGAAGATTTTGATAATAAAAAAAATTACAACTTAATATATATATATATATATATAATTATATATATTACATAAATATAATTTTTTTTTGAGATCTGAGCTTTTGAATTACACAAAAAAAAATTTTTTATAAAGATTAAAATATTTTTTTTTTCTTATGAGGAAATTTAAAATACGTAAATTGAATGTTAAAATTTGTTATGAGGTCTCAATATAAATGATGAATGTCGTTTTTGGGAAAACAAAGTTGCGTAATGAATTTTTTTTTACCAAGTTCGTTATTTAATATCATGTAATGATGAATATCATGGTAAGTTAAAATGACCGGCATTGCAAATCGAGAAATCACAAGTAAACGATTTTTGGTCTTTAAAGTAAAATTTCTATGAAGTTTTGCATGAGAGTTTCATGAAGATTACAAGCTATAAGTTTGTGATTTTCTTGAAAAATCATGGCAAAACTATCATAAGAATTTTAAAACGCGGAAAATCGTATGATGTAAATTTTAACTTGCGAAAATTTATAATGAACCAAAGATTGCATGATGAAAGTTGTTATAAAAATAAACTTGGGTAACAAAAATTTTTACCACGCGTATTATATAATGTGGTGTAATTTAAAATGTCGTGAGAAGTTTAAATAATTAAAATTTTGAAGTGATCGTTCAAAATAAACGGAATAGTTATAAAAATAAAGTTTTATAAAATTTTCTACAAGGACTTTAAAGAAAATTTAAAGTTTATATAATAGAAGATATACTTGAAAATTCAAAGTAACATTTGTCATTAAATCTTTTTAATATGATGAAATGTATATAATGAGAATTTTGTTTATAAATAGTCTTAATGAAAATAGATGGCATATTAACAATCATAGTGAATGGATCAAAAATGTATATATATACATATATTTATCGAAGAGGTCGCAATTGATGAAATTTATAAAATCGTTGTGAAAAAAAATGAGAAAATTGGCGTAAAACTTTACTACATAAAATCGAGATATATAAGAATTATTCACAATATAAAATTACCTTTATAAATGAAGACTTGTGATAGGGATTTATAACAAAATAAAGGGAAAATGGTTTAAGTTATTGAAATGTACAAATAAAGTTTTAAGATTTAATGGCGGAAAAATCGTGCGTGAACCACCATGACTTGACATTTTGACACTAAAAACCTTTTTACAAAAATACCATGTTGGAGCCTAAACATGTGCACGTACCACCGCGTCTTTTTCATGTTTTCGACTCAAATAACGATAACGACAAAGGCAATAAATCGAGATACAACGGGATGTCAAAACACTAGTCCACGTACCACCGAGGATTTTATGTTTTCAACACAAAACATTTGGAAGGTGACCGGAACGCTCGCATTCGACTACTTAAAGTGGTCATCTCATATGAGATAATCTTTAAGGAGATTTGAAACAACGGGATCCAAGTTAAGCTCGTGATCCATAAAACACAATAAAAAATAATGTTTTTGCATTTTAAGATAAGGATACCTTGGATTACTATGAAAGTGTGTGTATGTGTATATTTATGATTTGATAAAATAAATAAGTATATTAATAAGCATGTGTATTGAATAATCAAGTAGGGTAAACACGTATAGGCAACACGTATAAGGACCTTAAAGTAAAGACTATACTAGGTCGTTACGTCTAACCACCTATTTTATAGTCTTGTGGCTCTGATACCAATCTGTCACACCCCGATCAAAGGCGGCGGAACATGCCGGGGTGCAACCGATGCCCAAATACACAAGACACTATTTAAAGTGACAATATTTAATTAACTCTGTTTATTTCAGCGTATCAATAAGCAACACATCTCGTTCACACAAACAAGTTGAATACAAGTAGCAATTATATTGTTTGTTTTACTAATATCCTAATAGTCTTGGTAACGTTGTCGTCAAGTCCTCAAGTCAACAAAAGTCAAACCTGTAACATTTCATAAAATAAAGTTTGTCAACACAAAGGTTGGTGAGCAATTTATAAGTTTGAGCATATAAGTATATAGAAATAAGAAGCCACAAAACTTGTATACGAAACAATAAATAAAAGCCATAATTTGGATAAAATCGCTAATAGACTTACGTTAGCGACACCAGCCATAAGAGAATACCAGATGGTTTAGGATTTAATAGAATATCGTTAATTGCATTACGTTAACGACACCGTGCTATAAGAGAATACCAGATAGATCACGGATTTATAGACTTCCCCCATGACTGAAAGCGATAAACACAATGACATATAGCATAGAACACCAAATCAAGCAAATATTTAAGTAATGTATACAATCACGTTTGTGGGTTTTAGATTCAAGTAAATAAAGCATTTAG
>NW_027505475.1:0-117500 GCF_021521415.1 Bidens hawaiensis | reverse complement strand
TGGTTTTAAATAATATCAACTATGTCCTATTGGCAAATAATGGTCACAACTTGAAAGTTGGCTGGTGGCATTTTAAATGGACTGCGACTAACCAAGGTTAACTCCGTTAGTCATTTGTTAACATGACCCATCTTGTGTCAAAAAAAGATTATGTGGACGGATGACGTGGCATTCCATATCTTTTAATATAAAACAAACAAAAACTTATCCACTTCTCTTTTACTTACAAGAGAAGAACCCTAAATCCCCAAATCGATCAAATAAACCCTAAACCCCTAAATTGATAGATGGAACTGAGCTTATATTCCACTTCATCTCGTGGAAAGAAAAAGCAACTTGATTTCGAAGAAAACTTGGTTTAAACCTCTTCGACCATCGTCCAGCCTCCACCGTCGCAATCAATATGCCTCTGATTTGTTGATTCAATAAACAAATTAAGAGAGCACACCAGTCAAAATCCTTCATATATAGCACGGTGTTGTTGATGAAGGAATCCAGTGGGTGCGCCATGGTGTTGTTGTAGGTGGCGGTGTTGGTGAAAATGGTCGGCCGACCGTTTTTTTTGGCAAACCTCCATACCTCACATGGCTCGCTCTACCGTGTAGATCGAGACCCTCTCAGCTTTTCCAAGTGAGTCAATTTTGGTTCAGATTAAGTGATGTTTTGGCTTGTTTAAGATGACAAATCAAGGTGGATCACGGTGGTAGTAGTGGTTAGCGGCGGTGGAGAGTGTGTGGAGCGGTTGCGACACGGTGGTGGTGGTTGATCCACGGCAGAGCTGCTGTCGGTGTAAAATTGTCTCTTGGCAGCTGTTAGGTGGTTAATACTTGAGACCGTGGTTCATTGTCTGGTAAGAAACTTTGTTTGTCTTGGGTTATTGTTTTTCGACATTTTCCTCAACATATTTTCCACGTAAGCATCCACATCGTCATCCACGTATTCGTCACATAAGCAAATTTTGACAAGTAGGCATGCCACGTCAGATAAATACTAACAGAGGTAACCTACGTTAGTCGCGGTCTGTTTAAAACAAATACCCCTTTAGTTGGTACCCCCACCAGCCAACTTGGAGGGCCATTATTTGCCAATAGAGCATAGTTGAAATTATTTAAAACCAATATTCCAATATTAAATATAATAACTTATGCGAGTTATTAGATTAAATATATGTTAAATTATTAGTTAGTAACCATTGGCCAAGGTAAAACCTTTATACACCTGGGTTTGAGAATGAAAGGTCTTGAGTTCAAGTCACGTAGATGACATGTAAGGCCCCGATCCCGGTGCCCTACATTGGCGTTGGATTTACTCATATAAACAGTTCTAAATATCAGAGTTAATTAAAACTTCCGCGTAAATAATAAAAGTCAGCCATTTATTACAAACATTCAATACTTCTCTTTAAAACATAACATAAAGTAGCTTATTAAAACATCATGACAAATCTTCTTTGGATGCCAGTCCTTTCAAATCATGCCATGTGTCTCTCTCTCAAGCTAGCTAAGCTAGCTGCTTCAATTCATTCACCTGCGTGCATACTAAAATAGTCAGTTCTAGTTATAAGATAACATACAATACATTCACATACTTATACATACGCATCCGAAGATACATATTATATACTTAACCTTCCTACCTTTCTTTCGTACATACATAATTAAATGCTTTCTTTCATTCTTTCATACTTTTATATTTAACTGTACTTTACATACTTATACGTTTTAAAGAGCATTACGCCCTACTTTCTCGAGTATTATTGGGGCTCTGTCCCTTTTCTTCCTAAAATATTATTAGGGTCCGGTCCTTTCTTCCCCCGGTATTATTAGGGCTCGGTCTCTTTCTACCTCGGATATTATTAGGGTCCGGTCCCTTCTTCCTCGAGTATTATTAGGGCGCGCTCCCTTTCTTCCGTACAACCTTACCATGCCTTTCTTTTATATTTATTTATAAACTTTCAAAAATACTCTCACTCTTTCATATATCATACATATATCATTCATGCATCATATATATATATATATATATATATATATATATATTAAAACAATCCCATCTTCTAACGATCACCTTTCTTGGCGATACGTGCAATATCCGAAGATCGTTCACGTACCGACAATCATTCATTCATAACTTCAATAACTTTCACATAAATCATATAAGGCATACACTTACCACTTAAGGTAAGTGTATTAACTAATCACATAGAGTATGCACACAGCCCCGAAAACATAGCAAGGAAAGGGGGCTAGAAACACACCTATAAGCGATTCCTTTCTGAATTTACGGTTATGCCCATCTTGAGCTGTGCACGGCTAAATGTGTATCAATTAACAAGCATCACTTAACTACTCCTAATCATATTATACTCCTAAGGCTGTGTGTAGTGGGCGGCATTATTAGGCGATTTCCGGCGAAAAGGGGCTACAACCCCGGGGTGATGTGGGGCGATAAGAGGGCACCGGGTTTTTGTCGCTGCCTTTGTGTGTGTATATATTATTATTATATATTTGTGTGTGTGTGTATGGGGCTACAACACCATTACATCCCAAAAACAAAAAATACCAAATCGCCCCATTTTGTAGCCCCTCCACCACACATAAAATAAGTCGTTTCCCGTTTTAAACGTTACCTTTCCTTATTAATTACTTATCTTTAGTTCATATATCATTTCTATCGTTTACGTATGTATACGATGTTTATCTTTCGTTTATTTTGGAAATCACTATAAGCGTATAAGTCCTTATGGGCGTGTAAGTCTCTCCAACGTATAAGTCGCCCCTAGCGTATAAGTCATACACGTGCATCCATACTTATACACCATACCTATACATATGCAGCACACATGCATACATACACGCTATGTACATATACGTGGTATACACATACATATACGGTGTACACATACATATGCGCTACATACATATATGGGCAGTTATACATACATACACGCTACATGCATATACAGGCATACATACACATATACTTATACGCCATATACATATACAACTTACACGTATACATATTCTCTCATAAATATACTTATACGACATATCCATCTTATACGCTACCCATACTTATACGGCCCATTACACTTATACGCTGCTTGAACTTATACGGCATATATACTTATACGCCGTAACGTTCTATTCAGCTTTCCGTTTCGCGTTTTTAAGGTTTTTCTTCGATCCTGGCGCCGTCTGTCGCCGTTAACCACCAGGGTTGATCGAGGTTTGATCTTTTATGACCTAGGTAGCTTCCGGGTGTTAAGATCTGAGCTAAGGTGGTGCTTAAGCTCGTTTTTGGTTGATTAAACACCCAAATAAAGCTAGATCTAGATCCAAATGGCTCATTCGGCATCACGGGGCTGCGGTGTCGGATTCTAATATGTTGGGTCCGCTGAGATAAATGATTTCTTACCTTCGATTGGTCTCGGATCGTTGAATATAATAGAGTAGAAAGTGTTTGGATTAAGTGTGTGTTTTTGATGGTGCACGCTATGATGTAAAATGGATGGAGATGGAAAGGATTAGGGTTTAAAGGGTATTTATACACTCTAAGCCCATGGAAATTACGCCCATCTTTCCTTTTAAGTTCATAATTAATTTCATCTATCAATCTATCTTTATTATTATGTCATCATTATTATAATGCTACTAACTCAATTTAATTCTTCCAGCATAAATAAAATATTAATATTATTCATAGAAAATTTGGGATGTTAAATGTCTTCCCTCCTTAAAGAGGCTTCGTCCCCAAAACCTAACTTTTACTTGAATAGATCTGGTTCTTCAACTTCTCAGGTAGCATCTGATCCTTTACGATGCTTCCATATCACCTTCACTAAAGGGATAACTTTATGATGAAACTGTTTTCCCTTACGGTCAACTACCTCAATAAGCTGCTTGATATAGTTTAATTGTTCATTAACCTCAATATCTATTAATGGCACGTGGTATATGTCATCAGCTAGACATTTCCTCAGGTGAGAAACATGAAAGGTAGAGTGAATCTCTTCTAACTCTTCAGGTAAATCCAACTTGTAAGCCACTTCACCAACACGCTATATGATCTTAAACGGTCCAATGTACCTTGGACTTAACTTTCCTCTCTTCCTGAAATGAATAATTCCTTTCCAAGGTGAGACCTTAAGCATCACATAGTCACTGATGTCGAACTCAATCGGTCGTCGCCGCTAATTAGCATACTATTTATAACGGTCCTGGGTAGCTTTTATTCTTGCGTTGATCTGATCAAACCTTGAAGAGGTTTCTTACACGGCTTCTAGACTCCCAATATCCTTCTGACCAATCTCGCCCCAACATACAGGAGTTCTACAACGTCTACCATACAACATCTCGAATGGTGGCATACCTATACTCGAATGGTAGTTGTTGTTATAAGAGAAATCTTCCTGATGTAGATGATCATCCCAACTTAATCCAAAATCTAAAACATAAGCAGCTAGCATATCTTCAAGGGTTTGGATAGTCCTTTTAGACTTCCCATATGTTTGAGGATGATACGGCGTAATGATGTTCAACCTTGTTCCCATAGTTTCATGAAACTTCTTCCAAAATCTCGAAGTAAAGCGAGTATCTCTATCAGACACGATTGATAATGCACTCCATGTTTTGCCACAAATTCCTTTATGAATACATTCGCTAACGTCTCTGACGATATGACCTCTCGTATAGGCAGAAAGTAAGCACTTTTCATCAAACGGTCCACTATCACCCAAATGGTATCATGATATTCAACTGTACACGGTAGCTTAGTTATGAAATCCATGGTGATGTGTTCCCATTTCCATTCTGGTATCTCTAAAGGCTGTATCTTTCCATACGGTTTCTGATGTTCCGCTTTGACTTGTAAGCACGTTAAGCACTTACTGAGATAATCTACTACGTCATTCTTCATACTCGGCCACCAGTAGTCTCTCTTAAGATCTTGATACATCTTGGTGGATCCCGGATGAATTGAGTACCTCGACTTGTGGGCTTCATCTAAGATTCGGTCTCTAAGACTTCCATTGCGTGGAATCCACCTTGAGTGTTGTCCCTCAATTCGTCTTGCTATCCGAATATTCTCTCTTTATTCATTAGCCCTTCATCTATAAGCACCTCCGACGGCACTTTGATGATCTCTTCAAAGAAATCTGAGTTAACAATCAACTTATACGACTTCACGATTGCAATGACTTCTTCATTCTTACGGCTTAGCGCATCGTTAACCGCATTAGCTTTGTCCAGATAGTATTTGATATCACAGTCGTAGTCCTTTATCAACTCTAACCATCTCCTATGTTTCATGTTCAATTCTTTCAGCTCGAAGAAGTACTCTAAACTCTTATGATCTGTATAAATAGTACACTTAGTACCATACAGATAATGTCTCCATATCTTGAGAGCATTCACTACTACCGCTAGCTCTAAATCATGAGTTGGGTAGGTACTCTCGTGAACCTTCAACTGTCTGGACACATAAGCTATAACCTTTCTGTGTTGCATTAACACGCAACCTAACCCACGATGCGAGGCATCAGTACAAACAACAAAATCCTCATCACCATTGGGTAGAGTAAGGATTAGAGATTGTTGCGTGAGTTTAATTCCTCAAAATTCTCCTCCTGAAACTTACCCCAATTGAATACTACAGACTTTCAGGTCATTCCGGTCAACGGTGCGGCTATCTTGGAAAAGCCTTTGATGAATCTCCTATAATAGCCAACCAACCCTAAAAAGTTGTGTATATCAGTCAGGTTTTGCGGAGTCTTCCAATTCGTTATCGCCTCAACCTTAGCTGGGTCCTAAAAACTGCACTTCACACAACCAGAATGCGTATTTCGAAAACTTAGCATACACCTTTTCGTTCTTTAGAATCTCTAACACTTCTCGTAGATGCTCCACGTGGTCAGACTCGCTCTTCGAATAAATCAATATATCGTCAATGAACACGATAACTGACTTGTCAAACATCGGCCGACATGCCTGTCACACTCCGGCTTAGGGCCTAGGCGTATGACCAATAGTTGGTACCTGTTTTGCAAATATATCAGAGTTGCAGTTTATTTTAGCGGAAGACTTTGGTTTGAATATATTATTAATTTATTTGAAAACTTCTCGGTTAATAAATACCCAGGCGTTTGATTTATAAATCATATTTATAAATCTTGTTTATAATATTTTAATAAATTAAATTTGAGCCATCTATACCTTGCGAGCGTCTATCATCATGAATGATTATGTTCCTTGCTACCTGTGCTAATATGTTTCCCTGAAATGTGGGAAAAATATGTCAGCTATATGCTGGTGAACACTTATGACTCTATAAAATATTTTGAATGACAATTACAATACAATGATAGTTTTCTGTACACTCAGAAGATGCATGGCCACATCAATGATTTGTACCACTCCCCTACACACACACAGTTGTTCCCCCGAGCTATATGCGTATAGCCCATGCAAGGAGAACTAGTTATGACCGTTATCCTGCGGCCACCCCTGCCATTGATGATGGACTGAACAGTTATGTTTGGATCCAGACACATGTGTACTCGATCTGAGTTGCTTTTATTGTCTATATTGTATTATAATGTTTTAGAGAACATATAATCTCACGCAAACATTGACTGACTCGTTAGACAAACACCCGTTTATCTTATCGAGTATAAAATATGTTTTGATTAATTGAAAAGGTTAACGTATTCACGTTATAAAAGGTTTCAACGTATTCACCTGTGATTGTCTGTTCTGAATGATTGGTGATCTCGTTTGAAAACTTGACTGTGAATGATTGATTGATGATTGACCTATTATAAAATAGGTTTATATAAATATCCAGATCGTTACTTGATCCGGCTACAGACCCTTAGTCTGGTTTTGATAGCTTTAAACCTTGATTGATCATTTGTTTGAATAAAATATTGAGACATATAGTCTTTTTATTTATTTACCAAATCATATGCTGAGTTTCTTCTTCATGAAGAAACATCTATAATCTATTTCTTCTTGAAGAAGAAACATTCAATGATTGCTAGTATTGAATGTAAAATCTTATGTTTCTTAATCATAAAGAAACAATATTTTAATTATATTCCATGAATATAAAATGCTATGTTTCTTAATTGTGAAGAAACTATATTCTGACTATATCCTTATGAATAAAAAATTATGTGTTTCTTAATTGTAAAGAAACATTACTATAATCCTTTGTATATTTAAAGCTTATAATTATGATCAAGGTTTGGGCTATACCCCTGACTATGGTTTAAGCCATATAATAAAATAATGACTTAGGCAGAACCCCTACCTTACACGGGTATTCGAAGTTCTATTACTAAGGTTGATCGAGTAGCACTTCCACTCTCTATCGCATTCTACGGCTTAAATTGTCAGAACCTCAGAGCTTAGCACGCACTACGATGTTTGCCACGCAAAACAAGCGACATATGGTGGTCGTCGTGTTGTGCACGTACTTCGAGATATATTTTCGGGTTATCTTCGGTGGCACGCACTTCAAGGTTTCGTCAGTGTATGGCACGGATTACGAGGTGATGATTGTCGGGTCGGTAGGGAAACCGAGGTAGAGAGAGTAATCCTAGAGAGAGAAAGGATTTTGGGTGTGAGAATGAAAGAGCCGTGAGCCCCCCTTTTTTAGCTGATTTTGCAACCCGTCGCTATACGCGATAGGTCTTGGAAATCCCGTCGCGTATCGCGGCGCCGCCATTCCTCCGCCGCCATACCACAAGCTGACACGTGTCCGTTGACTCATCAAGGTCAATCGCGATACGCGATGATCTGCGTTCTGGGCTCATCGCGTAGCGCGATGGGTCCCGTAACTCAAATTTTCACTTTTAGTCCTTTGTCTTTTGGTAGCTTGTCACTTCTGGGTTTAACTCCCATTGTCCAAAAATACTAAGGCGGCTCTCAAGCGGCTCGCAGCGATGCAAAGTGCAAAGCGCGCCATCAAAGCGCCACATTGCGCCCATCGCCCAACGCCCTTTGCCCGAGCCCGTGCGCGTGCGCGTCGGGTGCTTCGCACCCTCCGCTAGGACCACCGGGTGCATGCTAGGCATAAAAGAATATTACTATGGAATTTTATCTCTTTATTAAGAACTTCCAAATCTTTACCAATTTCCATGTGGGATGGATTTTAACTTCCTTATTTATACCCATGTGGAATACTTTCACTTTCTTACATCTTTCAATGTGGGATGGAATTTCCTTATTCCACATCTTTAACATGAGATGACTTTATTTATGGGATATTTTTATTTCCTTATAGAATGTTTATATTTTCTTTATTTAATTTTTCTCATTACTCATTTTAGAGAATAATTTTGATCCTTCAATTTTACTAACTTGCCAAATTTGGACAAAAAATTTGGGGATGTTACAATGCCCTATTCATCATGTCTATAAAGGCTGCAGGAGCATTCGTTAGACCAAATGACAACACGAGGAACTTGTAGTGTCCATACCGCGTCCGAAACCCTATCTCAGGGATGTCTGCCTTTTTCACCTTCAGCTGATGATTGCCTGATCTAAGATCTATTTGTGAGAACCAAATCGAAGCTTGCAGTTGGTCAAACAAATCATCAATCTGTGGTAACTGATACCTGTTCTTTACCGTAATCTTATTCAACTCACCATAGTCTATACACATCCTCATACTTCCATCCTTCTTCTTAGCATACAACACTGGTGCGCCCCACGGGGAAACACTAGGTCTTATAAAACCTTTATCGAGGAGTTTTTGCAGTTGGGACATCAATTCCTTCATCTCAGATGGCGCCATGCGTTAAGGTGCTTTCGCGACGAGTTGTGCTCCTAGTACTAAGTCTATCTGAAATTCTATCTCTCGCTCCGGTGGCAACCCCGGAAGATCCTCAGGGAACACTTCTGGGTAGTCGCGCATAACAGGAACATCTTTCACTTCTTTCGTCTCAGCCATAACTTTGACGTTAAGCCCTGAACTTTCTTTAACACCATAAACCGTCACAGTACTACCATCCAAGGATTTTAACTTTATTAACCTATCCTTACACACTATATGAGCTTCAAACTCAGATAGCCAGTCCATTCCGAAGACCACATTGAACCCTCCTAAGGTCATAACATAGAGGGTCTAAGGGAACTCACGTCCCTTTAACTCTCTATTACAATCCTTAGCCATTCTCATTATCCTTACCGAGGTCTCACTAGCAGTTTCTACTTTAAAAGTTTCAGGCATACGACAACATTTCATTTTGGCTAACTTACTAAATGTTGTAGCTTCAAAAATCCTATTTGCACCTGAATCAAACAACAGAGAAGCGAAAATACCGTTTACTAGAAACATACCTGTCACAACATCAAGAATTTGCTTGGCCTGCTCCTAGGTCAGCATGTAGGCCCTAATCCCTGGCCTCGACTGGTCGGAATCCTTCTTCCCACTTCCTCCAGCATCACCATCAGTGCACTCCCTCGCCATATGGCCCGTTCTACCACATTCGTAACATACGGGCTTTGCATCGTATTCATTAGTATAGTGCCCCACTTTTCCACACTTGTTGAAAGTATTCGAACCAAGCTTGCACTCTCCACCATGACTCTTGCCACACTTGTAGCAAACATCTGTACCCTTACTCCATCTGCACTCACCATCGTGTATCTTACCACGGGCCTTATATAACTTCTTCTCTCACGCACTCTGTCTCTTATCCCTTGAGTTCCACAACTGAGTACCGAGTTGTTTAGCAGGAACAACCCATTTCTTTTCTTTCTTCTCTTCCAACACTACATCGTCCACAGCCAGATCATCGTAAACCATCTTTGCGAGTTCAAAAGCATATTCGAAGGTAGCAGGTTTACTATTCTTGAATAAGGTGAGAAAATTTTGTGGTAGCCCTCTTATGTAACACTTGATTCGCTTGGCTTCGGTGTTCACCATGTCGGGCACTAATTTCTGCATGTGGTTGAATTCAGTAGTGTATTCGTGGTGTGTTATCTTCCCCGCCTTCAGATTTAGAAACTTCATCTCAGCTCTCTCAACCTCAGCATCAGCGCAAAATCGTTTCATCACCAACTCCTTCGGGTCATCCCACCTCATCGCCTTAATCTCTTCTCGAGTCTTCCTCTGTTCCATAGTCTCCCACCAGTACATAGCATCATGACCAAACGACTTAGTAGCATAACCCACTGCTTGGTCGGGACGACACTCACTGATTCGGATAACCCTGCCCATTGTGGTAATCCATTGGAGAGTAAAGATTGCATCCCCTAAACCAGTCAGCTTTGGTAGGTCGCAACCTTTGAATGACTTGTAGTTACACCCACCTCGACCTCTCTTTCGTTCATAGACCTAACCTCACTTGAGTCACCCTTCTCTCTCTCCTCATCCTTCTTACCATTCTCCCCTGTCCTCTCACCGGTCCTTGCATGCCTTTCAGCAGACTTTCTAGGATGCAGATTCTTCACTGCAGCAGCTATAGCTTGAGCAACAGCGGCTTGAACATCGGGATCCAGTTGATACCCTTCATTGTTACTTGGTCCTCGAAGAGTTTCACTCCTCTCCTCCCTTGTAATAGTAACTGGTTCTACAAAAGGTTCCCGGAAAATACATGGCCTGCCATGACCCTAGTACAACGTCCTTGACCAACAACCTTTCTTGCTCCAGCCATTCGTATTCTATAAGGAAACACAAATTTATCATCACTTAAGGAACTATTTAGTACAAGGATAGTAAGGCTAACAGGTAATAACACTGGCCAGTTGTGATTAGCTGATCATGTTACTTTTCGTGTTCTATACACTTCTCTTTGTGAGTCTATTTGTGATGTGACTACTTCTAATCAGTTAGGCAATCAAACAGTCTATATACTCATGTACTCCTATCCCTAGCAATTAAGCTAACATCCTTACACATTCTTACGTTACACATGAAATTAATCATACACTTTATCTTTACTTTGCTTACTTGAGTGACACATGGCTTTTCTTGAAATGGCATCTTCTTTCTTTTCTTACTTAAGTCTCATTCTTTGTTCGAGTCTAAGCATGTAGGATGCTTAATTATCTCGAACTTATGTTCTGATACCAACTTGTAAGGCCCCGATCCCAGTGCCCTACATCGGCGTTGGATTACTCATAAACACAGTTCTAAATATCAGAGTTAATTAACACTTTTGCGGAATTAATAAAATTCAACCATTTATTACAAACACTAAATACTTGTCTTTAAAACATAACATAAAGTAGCTTATAAAACATCATTGAAAATCTTCTTTGGATTCCAGTCCCTTCAAATCATGCCATGTGTCTCTCTCTCTCTCAAGCCAGCTGCTTCAATCGGTTTACCTGCGTGCATACTAAAAGTCAGCTACGCTGAGTTAGTTCTAGTTAATCATATAACATTCAATACATTCACATACTTATACATATGCATCCGAAGATACATATTATATACTTAACCTTCTTACCTTTCTTTTGTACATACATAAATATATGCTTTCTTTCTTTCTTTCTTTCATTCTTTTCATACTTTTATATTTAACTTTACTTTACATACTTATACGTTTTAGAGAGCATTACGCCCTACTTCCTTGAGTATTATTGGGGCTCGGTCCCCTTTCTTCCTCGAATATTATTAGGGTCCGGTCCCTTATTCCTCGAGTATTATTAGGGCTCAGTCCCTTTCTATCTAGGATATTATTAAGGTCCGGTCTCTTCTTCCTCGAGTATTATTATGGTAAGGTCCCTTTCTTCGGTACAACCTTACCATGCCTATCTTTTATATTTATTTATAAAATTTCAAACATACTCTCGCTCTACATATATCATACATATGTCATTCATGTATCATATATATATATATAAAACAATCCCATCTTCTAACGATCACCTTTCCTGGCGATACGTGGAATATCCGAAGATCGTTCACGTACCGACAAACATTCATTCATAACTTCAATAACTTTCACATAAATCATATAAGGCATACACTTACCACTTAAGGTTAGTGTATTAAATAATTACATCGAGTATGCACACAGTCCCGAAAACATAACAAGGAAAGAGGCTAGAAACTCACCTGTAAGCGATTCTTCTGAATTTACGGTTATGCCTTTCTTGAGTTGTCCACGGCTAACTGTGTATCAATTAACAAGCATCACTAACTACTCTGTTGTCACACCCATATCTTAGGCCTAGGAGTCTGATCCATAGTTGGTACCACATTTGTAATTAAATCAGAGTTGCGAGTTAATGCGGAAGACTTTAATAAACATGTGGATTTAAAGTTAAAATATTTACAATACAAAAGACGAGACAAAAAGTCTCGTTTGGTTTTACTTGTTTATATGTTTTACAAAACACCATATTTACTAGTTTAAACAAAATTATCCGAGCCATCGGATTCTTGAGCTTTTCGTCTTTCAAGCTCTAGTCTTGATTACCTGCAAAATATTATAAAATACGTCAGCAACGTATGCTGGTGAATATGTTGACGCTAAAACATTTACTTTACTTAATCACCCCTCGAGACCACGTAAGTCTCGGCCCATCTTGGCTTAGGATAATCAAGTTAAAACAAACATCATTATAAATTTGAGTCTCTACACTAGGTCACCACAGCAAAACTTCGCAGCGTTTCGACGTACTTAGGTACCATAAATATACACAAGGTCATTCTCACTCGAACATACTTTGGTTCGGCCCATCGTGGCTGGAGGTCGTGACCAGGTGTGGTGCGATGTGCCCACCGTATACCACATATGTAAGGATCCAAACAAACGTATACTACAGCCTGAGGGCTAGGCTCATACTCTTATTTACAATGTTTTTAGAGACACGTAGCCTCATGTAAAGTTTGACACATAACACATTTGATTTGTTTGAAAACAAGTTTATAAAAGTGGGGCGTATTCACCTTTTTATAGGGATCGGTTTCCAACACCGTCCGTGAGTTCTTCTCTTGCTATCTCGCACCTAAGTACGAGTATAACTTTTGTTAGTTGGATACACGATCCGGCTTAAGACCTTTAGTCTTATTTATCTCGATGAACCTTTAGTTCATAATCTCTTTTTACTTTAAAACCTTTAGTTTTAATAGTAATTTATAAAACTTTAGTTTATTCAAAAAACCCGACGTTTCTTCTTCTTTAAGAAACGTATTCTTTTCTTTATTATTTAAGAATACTCATTAGTCTTAAATAATATATTTTATAACAAAGATTAATCAAATTCATATATACTCACATATATGTTTTCATTTTTCTTTTCTTTATTTTCTTTGTTATATGTTTCTTCGTTTATCGAGAATAACTTCGACTTGGGTATTAAGCCTTTATAATATTTTATTATATTTTGGTCGGGCATCATGCCTACCTTTGTTGGTTTAGAAATACCCTAGTCACTTGGGCAGCACTTCGACGCCAATTGCTCTTTTCTACTCTTGGCGCGCTTCTCGAGACACCAACACTTCTTGGCACGCACTTCGAGACGATTGTCGGGATGTTGGGACATCACTCTTTCTTGTTTGGAATATCGTCGGGGAATGGCACAAATATCGAGGTTCCGGGGCACGTTTATCGAGGTGGATCAATGGCACGCTTTTCGAGGTTTAGAGAGAGTAGTGAGAGAGTAATGTGTGTGATTTGAGGTGTGGGTTGTGAGAACTCGTGGCCCTTCTATTTATAGCCAAATTTGGATCCCATCGCGGTACGCGATGGGTCTCTTAGCTTAGCCTGTCGCGTACCGCGACATAGGCTTGGCCAATCACCACTAGACCGGCCACGTGTGGACACGTGGCAGGCACCGCGCCACATGGCGACACGTGGCGGCAGACGTTGCCACCGTGTGCCACGTGGCACACGTGTCACTGCGTGTTAGACACCCCATCGCGTGACGCGATGGGACTCTCTTCTTGATCCATCACGTAGGGCGATGGGTAAGGAAATTCAGAATTTACATTTTAGTCCCTGGAGTTTAGAAATTGACGGATTTGGTCCATTGACTTTTGAAACTTGACATTTATGTCCCGAAATTTAGGTGATGTTACATCTGTAACAGCCCAGCTACCACCGTACCATAATATTGCCCGCTTTGACCGGGACGTATCACCATCGCCTCACGGATTTGCTTTTGGTTGCCCAGGTGGTCACCCATCCTCATACTAATCCCACCTGAGCACGCTTATCTGCGGAATTTTTCTCTCATCCACTACCATTAAGCGCCCAAAACACGTTATTATGGAGAAGATATCCACCTCCATATAAAGAAGGCTTAGTTCTCCTTCCCAACCGATGTGGGATTTCACAATCCACCCCCTATAGGGGGTCCAACGTCCCCGCAGGACCTGGCACCACCAGTCCGGCCCTGGCTTTGATACCATCTGTAACAGCCCAGCTACCACCACACCATAATATTGTCCGCTTTGGCCGGGACGTACCACCATCGCCTCACGGATTTGCCATTGGTTACCCAGGTGGTCGCCCATCCTCATACTACTCCCACCTGAGCACGCTTAACTGCGGAATTCTCCTTTCGTCCACAACCATTAAGCGCCCAAAACGCATTATGATGGGGAAGATATCCACCTACATATAAAGAAGGCTTAGTTATCCTTCCCAACCGATGTGGGATTTCACAATACTTGTAAGGCTCCGGTCCTAGTGACCTACTTTAGCGTTGGATTTACTCATAAAAACAGTTCTAAATATCAGAGTTAATTAAAACATTCGCGGAATATTAAAGCTTTCAATATCATTTCATAATCTTTCAAAAACTTGTCTTAAACGAACATCTTTTGTCTTTCATAATAAACATCGTTCATAAATACATCATAATTCTTCGGATGCCAGCTTCTTATTTTTCTGCCATGTACCCTCTTCAAGCTAGCTGCCTCATTCTACTCACATGCGTGCGTACTAAAAGTCAGCTACGTTGAGTGAGTTCTAGTTAATCTTACAATACGTTCACTACCTTACTTATATGTATTTGAAGACACATATTACTTTCTTATTACATCATTCATACATACATACATACTTTCGTTCATACATTATACTTTCATACCTTCATACTTTCATTCTGTTATACTTACATACTTTCATACTTTCTTTCTTTCATATACTTACTTATACGTTTTAAAGAGCATTACTCCCTACTTTCCTCGAGTATTATTAGCGCCCGGTTCCCTATTGCCTCGTATATTATTAGGGTCCGGTTCTCTCTTGCCTCGAATATTAGTAGGGTTCGGTTCCCTCTTGCCTCGAATGGTATTAGGGTCTGGTTCACTATTGCCTCAAATATTAGTAGGGTTCGGTTCCCTTTTCTTCCCTACAACCATACTCTACCTTTCTTTGTATTTATAGTTATAATCTTCATACATACTTTCAATATTTGCATTAGCATACATACATATTTCATACTAGGCATACTACTCATTACTTTTCCTGTCGATACGTGCAATATCCGAAGATCATTCACGCACCGACAAGCATTCGTTTATAACATTCATACATACTATCACATCAATCATCATAGCTTACACTTACCATTTAAGGTAAGTGTATTAACGTTCACATTGAATATGCACACAGCCTCTAAACATAACAAGGAAGTAGGGCTAGAAACTTACCTGAACTCGGTTCCTTTCAGAGTTAATAGTAATCCCCTTCTTTAATTGAGCACGACTAACTGTATGACAATTATATGTGTCAATTAAATATTTCTAACTATACTATACTTCTAAGTTATGGTAACCCCTAGCTACGGTAACCCCTAGCAGGGTCCAAGGGGCAGAGCCCCTGGCTGGGGTCAAGCTGGCAGGTCAGCCTGAAAAATTTTATTTTCATTAACTGCCTTAACACAAATCTCATTAGCATTCTTAAATTATTATTTTATTCTCTAACTCATACGTTATAGCAAATGGTCTCTTGGTTAAGCCTCATTCGCTTTCCCATTCGTTATGAAGAATGGTTTTATTCGTTATAACGAATGATTTGATCTGAGACGAATGAAAGGGTAACGATTGACTAAGGCCATTCATTATTTCTATAAGACGAATGAGGGCTCATTCGTTACAAGAGTACACGAATGTACCTATAGAGAATGGTTGATTCGTTGTCTCCTTATGACGAATGATGAATAAAGAATGAGTGAGGTCATTCGTTATGCATGTATTCTCATTCGTTATGATTGCCTAACAAATTACCAGTGATTCGTTCAATCATAACGATTGATCGTCAGATCTTATCCAAAACTTTGACTCAGATGTCAAAGTCAAAATTGCCAAGAACAGTCAACACCAGATTCACGATTAAACCTCAAATCTTGAAGAAATAACACGAAATTGGTCTCATTGAGCTCGTATATCCAGCGCCAACAAACCCTAATCGTTCATACATCCAATCATCGCGTTTAACTGGTGCGTTTGATTAATACATACGTACAACTTAACATTTGAGTAATTAACTAGTTCGATGTTAACGAATTCTAACTAGAATAGTCGCGTTTGATTCGTTTTGACCTTTTTTGTGTAGATCTAAGAATACTAAACGAACCGAACAAGTTATCGTTAATGAGCGTACCTTAAACGAGTCGGTTTGCGAACACGATTTAAACTTGCTATATATCTTGCTCGTCACAGCTTTCTAACACTATCAAGCTCGGGTTTTTATCTTCTGATCTTAGCTCGGATATAGGAGGTGTTTGTGTGTGTTTTCGAAGGTATAGTTTATGGTGTAGAGATTGATACAAATGTAAAGGATTTGGGTTTAAGGGGTATTTATACTCCCTTAAGCCCATGGACCTAAGACCCATTTCATCCCTTATTCCATCTTTTAAATGTCAAAGTCCACCCTCTTAAATTTTATTTATCTAAACTGATACACGACACATTATTGAATAAACGGAATATCTTTTATTAATATTATCGAAAGTAGGATGTTACTTACTCTTAATCATATTATATTCCTAAGTCATTTCTCGTTTTACACGTTACCTTTCCTTATTAATTACTTATCTTTAGTTGATATATCATTTATATCGTTTACGTTCTTATACGCTGTTTATCTTTCATTTATTTTGGAAATCACTTTAAGCGTATAAGTCCTTATGAGTGTGTAACTCTCTCCAACGTATAAGTCGTCCCCGGCTTATAAGTCATACATATGTGTCCATACATATACGCCATACCTATACATATACGGCACACATGCATACATATACGCTATATACATATACGTGGTATACACATATATATACGATGTACACATACATATGCGCTACATACATATACGGGCACACATACATACACGCTACATACATATACGGGCATACATACACATATACACCATATACATATATGTTTTACATATACATATACGGCTTACACGTATACATATACGCCCATACATATACTTATACGGCCTTTCCATCTTATACGCTACCCATACTTATACGGCATAGTATACTTATGCGCTGCTTGAACTTATACGGCGTATAACGTTCTGTTCGACTTTCCACTTCGCTTTTTATAAGATTTTTCTTCTATTTCTGCGCCTTCAGCCACCGTTAACCATCATGGTTGATTGAAATTTGATATTTGTTTTTTAAACTATGACACTTTAATGAGACGAAGAGAGTATTATAAACTACTAAGTCATTGAGAGAAAAAAATCTAGGATGTCACTCGGATTTCGATTCTACGTAATGTACATAAATTAATTTTAATGATTGATGAGCGACGTACCCATCCTATAAAGTGGGCTCCACACATGGCTTTGGTAGACAAAATGAATATTCTAAGTGTTTTATATATGATCTTGCTTAAATGATTAAACCCCTTATTGTTAGCCCCAAAATACTGAGGGGTCACCTTGTCGCTTTTAAAAATATGTTGTCTAAAACCCAAATCTATAAATTGATGCTTCTTTTTGCAATTTTTGAATATTCATGTTTTGTGCTTTTGCCATTTTCTTTTTATGTTTTGAGTCAAAAAGAGTGTGTGAGATGACACCACACATTAAAAATATTAAAAGAATATCTCATTAACGAATAGAAAAGAGATGTTGAGTGACAGGTTGGTTGGTCAAACAAGTATGTAACATGAGGGTGTGAGCACAAGCCTACATACATCCTCATAGCAAGCACAACCTAAAGTTCAAACTGTCACATGGATTTATAACTTTGTGAATAAACAGAATTTTAGAATAATATGTTCACATTTAATTAATTAAAGTCATCTTTAAGATTGATAAACGACCACACAATATAAAATAATTGCTTTAATTACAATAAAAAAATATAATTAAAAAATTTGATTACAATGACTTTTATATATACACTACGTTTTATCTCCCGTATTACGGGGTCGTCGTCATTTTTTGTTTCTAGTATTTAAATATTTTTTTTAGATTTTAATTTTGTTTATCGTAAATAAGTTAATAATATACTTAGGATTTGATGATGAAAGAGTTTCACAAATAAATGAGATGTTATAACCCGGTTTAAAAGCTATATGTGTTTGATGAGACTCATGATCCGCTTGTTTTTTTTACTATAAAATTGTTTCTTAATTATAAATAATATTTTTTTATAAAAAATCAGATATTAATTCTAGTATATCTTTATTTTATAAGATTTTCATATCAAATATTTGATGAGGTTAATTGTTAGTTTAATGAGATGTTATAACTCATTTAAGGGTTATCTGGGTTTGATGAGACTCATAGCCATGAAGTTAGGTCAAATGAATGAGAAGTCTCCATTTACAAATAAAACAATGTAATGCCTTGAGAAAATGTAAAGATGTTTCGTTTATATATAGATTTAAGATTTAAGATAAACACAACTCGATTGATGTATACGTACCTAATTTGGCCAACAAGAAAACTGAAATAACCCTAAAGCCTCATAAATGCCATAATCCCATTTAAGTTAATGAGATTCTTAGGTCCAACCATATACAACCCGACTCAGTAATTATCCAACACACCTCACACTTCATTGTTGTGTATCAAAGTTCATAAATCATAATTAAGTCTTTGCAAGTCTTAAACCATTCGCCTTGTAATGGTCAAAAATACTGATTTACACCATAATGAAATTATGAAGCTTAACTTGATATTTGATGTAGTGCAATAACTTTTGAAGTTTTTTCGATGCACTATGAAGCATATAATAGGATTATTAAACGTTATTGACCTAATAGTATCAAAATGTTGATTTTTAATTATTTTAATTATAGTATATTGGTAGGAGGCTTGGGTTCTTCAGTGGAGACATAGGTTCGATTCCCATTTATGTCACTTTAGGTGGATATTGGCAATAAAAGATTTGAGTTAGGCCTTATGCAAAGGTTATAAGTTCAAACCCCGAGTCAACCCAGGTTTTCTCCCATCGTGTGTTACGCTAGAGAATTCTGCTCTTGTCGTGGCACAACAACTTACAAGTGAAAGCCGGTGATATGGTTTTTCGGGTGAACGTCCAAGCCAAACTCTGAAAGACAACGTGGGCCCGGTGACAACATAGCCTGGTCAGTAACATAACGAGGCTCTCTAAATTTAAGGTGTGTGGTGGCCTAACATACAAGAAAGTCGTCGTTTAAAATTGAAAAAATGATGAATTTATGTGTTTAAGTGAAATAGGTTCAGTTCAATAATAGAAAAAAATTGTAGATTTAAAGGTGGATGAGACACTCCAAACTTTAGCATAAATATCCAAATCATGAATACATAAGCAAAAATATCCAAATCATGAATAAGTGAGCAGGGCTGGGATATCGTGTATACCCGTACACGATAAAATACGAACATGAAACATGTATACCTGTACATAACACGAAAACTTATCGTGTACCCGTATCCCAAAACCGAACACAAACCTGTAAGTTCCAGGTATACACGATAAGACACAGACATATTAATACCAATGACGGTGTTGCAACTGCGAGGAGGCCGAACTGTTGGAGTATCAGAGATATGGAGAGGTAGACTACATAATCGAAGGTCCGCGACTACCGAAGATGTCGAGGGAAACAACCGGACTACCCGAGATCCGAAGAGGGAGAATAGGATAAGGGTTTGTGCGTCGTCTGCTTGATGTTAAGTTGGAATTATATGCGTCGTGTTCTATTGATTGGTATAAAAATTTAGGGTTAACTATTTAGTGTATGCATATTATGTTATTATATATTTTTATTTATAAAGAAAATCTAATTAGGTACTAACGAGTAGTTAACAGGTAAATGGGTATTTTACCTGTTTAGACACAAAAATTAACAGGTCATTTCCGTCTAGCTGTTTAATACACGAATCATGTTAAGGCCATACCTGACACCTGTTAAAGTCGTGTAGGTTCATATCGTATATTCTTGTATTGTGTCTAAATTTCCAGCCCTATAAGTGAGGTAATGCCACTTCATTTTAACTTAAAAGGGATGGAGACACTGATATGGTGATATACAAGTTCGACTGAAAACAAAGTTATAATTTTAGGGTGTCGATAAGTTACTATGCACGACCCACTGAACTCTTTTCAGAAATGTAATAGCTTCGGGGAAAAGGACCCAAATGTACCAAAAGCAAAAGGAATGAGGACATGTTGATTCTCGACGCATGATTTCTCATGCTTAGAAATTTTTCCTTATTCCACCTTCAACATGACCTGCCTAATAACAAACCGGTATCCCTAAGCCTGACAAAGGGGGATACTCCAGTAAGGTCTATACAAACGTGCTTTCCTTGCCCATCCAAACATAAGAACGTCTATTGGCCGGAGAGAAGACCTCCAGTCAAGTGGATCCGACAAAAAACTCACAGGAGCTTCTTTTTATGCTGAGATCCTCGCTCGTTTTAACATATCACAAAGGATATCTTTAACCAAGTCATGTCTTTATTTAAACCCCGGAAGCTCCTTGCAATGAACGACATGTTCACCAAATTATCCAAACAAACCTTAAAGCAAACCGAACATGGCTCGGGAACAATGGGATGAGTAAACGATATATAAGACCTGCCCGGTACTCCCTGCTGTATGCGCTTCCCTAACCCTTCGATGGGCATGACGGTCAAGAAATATTGAGCATGGGGAGCCTAAAGGCATTCTAACACCGCTCTTTGATGAGTGGATAATCTAAACTTCTCTCCCAAACTTTGGACAATTTTACTATGAAGGGCACTCGCCAAAGCATGTTGGGCTTTAGGGAAGGGGGCAGTGTTCTTATTAACGAACCCGCCAAGATCAAGATTGGTAAGGGAACTATGAAAACAATCCAACACACACCCATCATCCGAATCCAACCCATCAACACCACAATCTTGCAAAATATGTTCTTATAACTTCCAAGATTGTACCCTCGATGCTACGAAAGCATGGGTGGAAACATCCCCAGCTGAATACAAACCTAAGCCCCCAAAACAGATTGGGAGAGATGCTAGTCTCCGTTGAAAATCTTCAAAAAATGGACCCCCACATAACACAATATCCTCGATCAACTCTCGGAGCCTATTGTTAAAAACAGAGACGACATCCTTAACAAACATAGGCTAGCATAATTTAACTATTTGACTTGCGCTTTGTTATTGTTGTTGTTGTTATAAGAATAAGTAGGGGTAAATGAATTGAATTTGTTAGCAAAGAAGTTAATGAATGAGATCAAATTGATTTTATTTAAGTTTTTGAAATTGAGTTTATATTTTTGAGGTCGCAGGATCTATCCCCTTGACTATATATGTGGCCATAAGGCGATTATAGATAATAAATGATTGATGTTGTTTGGTGTTGATAAAACGTTTTATGATCATTAAAGATGAGATTTTTAATGAGAAGATTGAATAGTTGTGTATATTTCATATGAGTTATTGTGTACAACGAAACTTAAATATGTTATCTTGATGTATAAACATAACTTAAGGGTAAATTAGAATTAAAATGAACTGATCAATGTGATGAGCTTTATCAAAGCATGAAAGATTGAGTTGTTTAACAATTTCAAATTGTAGGTTGAACATTGAAATCATGTTTAATAGTTTGTGAATATGATAGATTATCTGAAATATGTTTGATGGTTTGTGAATGTGCTAATATGAGTATAATAAAACCATTTGATTAATATAATGTGCTATAACAATCGTTAAATTATTCGATAGTTTACTAATATGATAACGTGATAAGGTGTGTATGAGTAACCTAAAATAAAAATGTTAATTGATAACTTGATAAATTGTGAACGTGATATGATTATTATGAGAAAAAAAAAATTCAATAATGAGGTGAAAGTTGTTTAAATTGCCTCGATAATAGTTGAGTCTTTGATAAACGAGTGATTTGTGTCCAATCATGAGGATGAAAAAATGTTTTTGAGTATGAGAATAGATCGAACCAGTAAATCTTGATTTACATATAATTGAGAAAATAAAACAGATTATAAATTATTGTTTCCAATGTAAACGAGGTTGTCCATGACATTTTATTGGCCCATCTAATTAGTGTATCAACAATGCAAGTAAGTTTGTCTGCCCATGAGCGTTACATGGCATTTTAACCGACCAAACTAAATAACGAAGATATCACAACAGATGATAATGCTCCAACAAAATATCGTAAATAAATGAATTGTGCAAATGAACATTTGGCGTATCCATGGCATCCCATGGTTTTCCACCCGACTAGACATTTTAAAAGAAATAACATAATAAAGAATATAACCGTTTAGCCGACTACGTTAATCAATTAAAATGTCGGTCGTATGACAATTTCCACTTTGGCAGGGAATCTTGTCACACTCCCTAGCTGTAAGTGAACAAGAGCAAAAGCAAGGATATGGAATTCTCAAGGAATTTTCCAAATAAAACAATCAACTAACTTTAAATGAAAATATTTTGAGAGGAGTCACAAAATATTTTGAGAGTGAGACATAGTCTTGGAGTTATAAAAATATTTTTAAGGTGAAGCATAGCTTCAGATTTGTGTGTGCATGACAATACAAATAAACAATTAACTAAGCAGTTAAATAAGTACTTAATCTAGAAAGTAATTACGTAAGCTGTAAACAAATAAATAGAACACAACAGGTAAACAAATAAGCACGTATGAGGCTCCTAAGCATGATGCTAAGGCACCACTAACGACCTATCTTAAACCTTCGGCTTTGATACCAATATGTCACACGTCAACCTAAGGCGAAAATGCCGTGGCGTGAGCTAATTACTCACAACTCTCAAGTTACTATCATAAAATAATTAATGGTAACAATATATATTTAATTTAATTAAATATTAAATTAAATTAAGAAAGTACAACTCATTAACCAAAAAATAAATACAAACCTAAGTCTTTGGTATATCTCTTCTAGCATAGCTATCATAAATTCTATAACAAGTCCTGATATCAATTTACACGATAACCTACATATGCGTATAAAATAGAAATAATTTTGTTAACAATACATGTTAAGTGAGTAAAACAACAGTTAATTTGAATACAATATAATATATAAAAGAAACGTAAATTGTTCATGTGATATAACAATTAATCCATAGCATGTACACAATTCAAACAGATAGTAAAGAATGGGCTAAACCGTTGCCATGCGCATCGAACATTGATTACCAGAGATGAGTTGTTGGTGAAACCATTGTCATGCGATTGGATGTCGGGCACTACGACAGTCATATGAACATACTAAAAATATATTGGACCTCTCCGAATGCGCTCAAATAAGCAAATAACAAATTATGCATTAAACTGATATACACACAATGATTAAACAACTACAATTGTGTATACTATATAATAGGTAAATAATTAAGTTACGCAAATGTCCCCAAAAGATTAAAATGAGTAAAATAGGGGAGCAAAATACTCACCTAATAAGCGAAGGAAATAAATGTGGTAAGAATGGTAGCAAACAAGTGTCAGCTCGACGAGATGAATCAACGGAAAAACCTAAGTAATAATAATAATCGGAGAATACTACAAATTAATAAATGGACTAATATATATTAATAATGATTTGAGATTGATCGGATATTTGAGGGTTTAAAGTAATTTATTTAAGTTATTTTATAAGGGTTATATAAAAATATATATAACTATACAAAAATAAATGCTTTTAATTATAAGTATTATGTTTATTTAAAGTTGTAATAAATAATATTAAATATTTGTTTATATAATATTTGACCAATAATATATATATATATATATATATATATATATATATATATATATATATATATATATATATATATATATATAATCATACATTTTAAACCAAAAGAACCTTTTTAATTCTTCATTATTAACACCTTTAACAACCTTTAAATATTTATTATACATACATATAATATATATATATATATATATATATATATATATATATATATATATATGTTTAAGTTCAAAAAGAAATCCAATTATTGTAAGAAATGAGATAAATGAATATGTGCCACAAGTTTTATTTTAGGTTTTAAATATTTAAAAATAAACTAAAAAGATGTAAATGCAACAATAAATGCACTCTCTCTTTCTAATTAATGCAACTAATATAAACATAATAAATCTCTCTAATTAATATATCTAACTAATTTAACTATAATAATTAAAAAGATAAAAACACTACTTTAGTTTTATTTTTTATTTACACATTCTTCATTTTATTCAACATAAATACAATTTATTCATATAATACTATCCTTTATATTAAAAAAAATAATTTCCACTCAATTTATTAGCATATTTTTTAACACTAAATATCAAAACATATTTTTTCAATTGGTATGCCTATCAAAATTATTATCATAAATAATAATAAAAAAATATCATACAAATGTATCCATTAAATGTAAACAATAAATATAAAACCTACACAAAGTTATATAACCTACACTTATTTTGAGCGATAAAAACGTACAACATACAAAAAGCATACAACTTATATATGTAATTCGACATCAACAATTATATAAACTACACAAAGATACACATATCCTACACATGCGTAGGTTATATGTTTTTCGTTTGTAGGTTATATGTGTTTTTATTCTTAGAACAAGTGTAAGTTATATATTTTTGTGTAGGTTGTATATTTTTTTATTGACATTTAATGCAAACATGTGTAAGATAGTTTTTTTTAATATTCATCACAATGTAACTACGTGTTGATGGATATTGATATGTTGAGTTTGAAGAAATTGGTTTTCAATAAAAAGAAATTAATATATGAATAAATTGTATTTGTGTAAGATAAAATTTTCGTGTGTAGGTTATATGTTTTCGTGTGCGTTTGTATTTCATTGATGATAAATTTTTTGTGTAGGTTATATATTTTTCGTGTGTAGGTTATATGTTGTCTTATTCTTAGAACAAGTGCAGATTATACGTTTTTATGTAGGTTGTATGTTTTTTGTTGATTTTTAATGCAAAAACATGTAAAATACTTTTTGGGTTTTATTCATTATAATGTAAGTACGTTTTGATGGATATTAATATATTGAGTTGGAAGAAATTAGTTTTGGATAGAAAGAAATTTTAATGTATGAATAAATTATACTTGTGTAGGATAAAAGTTCAAGACACAAAATATAAGTTATAAAAATAAATAAGTTCTATATATTTTTCAATTATAATAAATTAATTAGCTATATTAATTAAGTAGATAAGTATTATGGTTTATTAGTTATATTAATTGAAGAAAGAGAATGATTAATACTTTCTTTATTTTGCTTTAAGAATTTAAAACTTAAAACAAAGCTAGTGGTCCATATTAATTTCTCACATTTCTTGCAGTAATATCATTTCACTCTTGAACCATCTCCTATATATATATATACATATATATATAAATATATGGTTTTAACAAAGATTCGGAAAAATGACTAGTTAACATGTCGGTCATATTAAAATACTGATTAAACAATACTTTTATATTAAACATATTATATTTTATGGATTAAAAATGATTTAATAACAATAAGCAAACAAAACCCTACAAAAATGGACTGGGGGACTCAAACCCGCGCCCCCTAGCTGTCTAGCGTCTTAACCAGGTTTGCACCAGGCAACTAGGCCGGGCCGGTGACTAACTCATTGATAGATCAGAGACAATAATTTAAATACAGTCTAGCCAAAAATTCCTGAATCACATAAAACCTAACAGTTATAATTGGCTTTAAAGACGAAGGAACGATGGTTTAAATGATCGATGTACAGACAGCATGAAGCATGGCCACGAACAGGTATAAGCAGACTATTACTCTAATTGATATTGGGGGTTTGATTCCCGACAGGAAGATGAAGGTGCAGCTATGTTTAATCGAGTTATTATCGTTTCTACATAGTAACTACCTAATTGTGTAAGTCGTTTAACCATAATATAGTCAATTCGTATAAGATTGATTGTTATTTCCTACATACGAGTGTCAGTGAGGATCACCAAGATCAATATGTTGATTTGTCTAGATAACTTCCAAGATTAAGACAAGAATTAAGCTTCAATAAACTTAAAAGGGTCATTGGATTGGGTAAACTGGTTTGGGTATACGAGTAAAAGGGTTAATTGATAAAGATTAGACAGATATTGCAGATAGATCCTTGAACTATAAAGATGGGTACAATAATGGTTAGGACTTATTGTTTGGGTATAAATTGTATATATTTTAAAGATAAAATGAAAAAATTTAATAAATATAATAAACATTATAATATTAAATTGATAATTGCGACATTATTGATTAAGTTACCCGATCATTGAAATGGGTCGGTAACGGTTATTAAAACAATAAAAGAAAAAAAAATTTGGATTGTTACAGTGTAAGACATCTCATTAGGTCTACTGCGTTTGAAGCTCTGTAAATGGCCAAGCTATTGATAAAACCGGCGTCCCAGCTAACCGCACCCCCATGGAGTTTCACATTCAACGTCGACCTCCCAATCCGCTAGGAAATAAGCATACTTTTATCTTTACCCCATTTAAGATGGCCAAAAGAGTTTAAGGTACATTATGAAGGAACATAATATATGAAAGTTATAACATGTAATAAATTCAGTCTGTCTATAACACAAATTAGTTTATGTAAAAGTTACTTTGTGTAGCTAAATAAATCATATTGTATTGGATTAGAAAAAAACAGTTTTAAAGTTGTTCAAAACAGACAATGTTGATCACTAGCATCTACTTTACCTGGAGTGGCAATGTTATACAATCCTCATTTAAGCTATTTATCAAACACTTGGTGTGCATTATGTTTTCCTTTAGTTATATGCTTCTTTCATTATCAAATAACTCCAAACAAATAAAACTTCAAAAAGCGAAAGAACGAGATACATACCTATTGTGAATTATTGCAGAAAAAGCTTCCCCCTTTAATCAGCAAGTTTATGTTTTGTGAATGAAGGCAATCACTGAATGGATATGTAACTACGTAACTAAATCAAAGAAATCAAACAATCAACAAGCTCACCATAACGATGACCCCTAGACAGATGCAATATTCCAATCGATAAACATTAGCACATAACAAACAAATCCGTACTGAAATTACATAAAGTAAACTAAGATCTATAGCTTTAACATAACAAAATCAAGCCTCATAAACCTAACTAAAATTATAAACATAATCAACGAAGTATACCTCATTTTAAACAAATTCCAATAAACACAGATGCAATTTGTAGAGTGGAGAGAGAGAGAGAGAGAGAGTATTTATAAAAGCCATATCTAGAGGTTAAAGAAGGAAGATAAAATTTATGAAATGTTTCAAAGGAGGAAAATGAAAGCACTATACCTCGATGGGAGAGAACCTCAAAATCTTAAACAACTATAGTTTTCAACAAACAATGCTACTTACAATAAGTTCAATAAACAACGTTATTTTTCTCTTATTTACAACGGTATTCAATGGTGGGAGGGAACCTCAAAACTCTAAACAACGCTAGTTTTCAATAAACAACGTTACTTTACACTAAGTTCAATAAACAACGCTAGTTTTCTTCTTATTTACAACGATGGCCGGTGGGAGGAAATCTCAAAACTTTAAACAACACTAATTTTTAATAAACAACGCCACTTTTCAATAAGGGGACCCGGGGCACCGCGTGATGGAACTCCCATCACGCGTGATGGGTTTTTGAACACCGCCACCACTCCCATATCAAGCTTGATGGAGGTGCTTTGTGTGATGGCCATCATGCGTTAAGTGGGTTTGAGTGATGGAACTCTCTCTCTATATATACACCCCAAATACACTCCTCTCACTCACACAAAAACCTATATGTATAATATATGTATGTATATATACCAAAACCTATCACACCACACCACCCCTACCAAATTCCATCAAAATGTGATGGATTTGGGGTTGGTGACGTGGCATAATTTGATTGGGTGGGGTGTGTGATGAGATTTTCACCACCCCTTCACCCCTAAGTTCAATAAAAAACACTAGTTTTCTTGTTATTTACAATGGTATTCAGTTGTGGAGGAAACTTGAACCTTTTAAACAACGATATTTATTAATAAATAACGCTATTTTTCAATAAGTTCAATAAACAACACTAGTTTCTTTTTATTTACAACATATTTAGAAAATTGTTATTTTTAAATTGGTGGATTACTTATTATTCAACGATTGACCTTCATAACGTTGTAAAACATTTTTACAACCAATGTTAATAGACGGTTTTTTTTCCTTCTTGGCACTCCTTTATCGCTTATATCAACATCTACGCTTTTATTAGTACCACGATGACCCTATATATTTTAGGAATAAAAGATAATAGCCGAAAACAAATTTTCTAAAGATTAATAACTCAGAAATAAATTAATACAAACGCTACAGATTGGATGTAGAATCGATGAACCTACTCATCAAATTTAAATATTTCCATATTACATATACTGGGCAGACATTATGATGTTCAAGAACTCAAACTACAAAACGAGTCAGTTTATTGTTTATTTCCAATTATAGGGTCTTTGGAAATATAAATCCAAGCCTTGGCTAAAGCTACTTCTTGATGGTTATTCCAAGCCTCGCGAGTCGCTCGTTTAGAAGACATTCCTTTAGTTTTAACAGGGGCTTCATTATCAACATCTTTTTATTCTTCTTATAATATGCATCATCTTGTTATTTTTCTTCTTCATCATCTTGTTCTTTTTTCTCATTTATCACATTCATCATCTTAGTTTCTTCAACACGGGTTGTGTTATGAAATGGTCAGTTTTGGTGTTCGGGGAGGGGGGAGGGGGGGGGTCATGATATGCAAAATGGTCGAGTGGTGAATTGACCCGATGATTTTGAATATGCATGTTTTCTGTATGTGTATATTACATGTAGTATTGTGGACGTTAAAGACTTAAAGTGGCGGGGGTGAAAGTGGTTCACTTTGGCTTGAGCCGCCTTTTGGTTAAGATGATTTTCAGATGGGCTTTGATTTCTTGAATCCATTTGAGTACGCTAAAAGTGTCGCCGCTAAAGAGACGTTTTCTTGTAGTGGTAAAAGATAAAAATTTCGGATGGAGATGGTTAAATTTAATCTTCGAGTTCACGGACCCAATTTTGTTACCCAATTTCAGTATCTGTGGGTTTTGCAGCGATGTACCCTTGATTTGCTTTACCAAAGATGCCCCCTGCATCATAAAGTAGGTTTAGAGAGTGTGTGATCTATGCAGGGCTTGCCCTTAGGGGGGGCTGGGTCGTCGACAGCCCATGGCCCAACACCCCGTTAGGCTCGAATTTTTTTTAAAAGCAATTGTATGTATATTTATGAAAATACAATATGTATATTTATTGTTAAAGTCAATTACATGACAACTAGCTTGGCTTATTGGCAAAGGGGTATGACTCTCAACTAAAAGAATATGGGTTCTAATATTATTTGAGACATGTTTAAATGTATTTTTATACAAAAGTTTTTACATAATCAAAATCATAACCAAGTATGTTCATTCAAAAATAATTCTCATTTTACTTGAGACCCAAAAAATTTTCATATACGGCCCAAAACTATTTTCATTCTCGGAGCCGGCCATGGATCTATGCTCTAAAAGTTTAAAAATAGAAATATCATCTAATAAACAGTTCATTATTTTGTATTAAATAACCTTGTTTTTTCAATGCACCATGATGCACTATGATACCTATTTGTTGATATTCGAACTAAAGGATGAACGACTGTGGTGCGTCAATGCGTCATGATGTACTTACATTAACGATGTAAGTACAAAGATGTATCTAAACGATGGTACTTTGATGTACTCTCTGTTTATATTCAAACACTATAATTTTGATGCTATAATGATAATAATTTCAGTGCGTGAACTCCAAAATATGGAATTACCTTTCCCCAAAATCCTAATTTTTATGATTTAATACTATTTTGAAATATTATAGATATACATAAATAATTAGCACTTAAACATGGATGTTTTAAACCCTACTCATTTTCTTTTTCGTTTAACATACACACCTTATCGTTTTATGGTTAAACCACTAAATTGCTTGAAGAATTAAAACACATTCAATTTTTTTCTTGACTTGTCACTAAGACAATCTTTTAATATAGTATGGGTTTTAATGGTAAACGATCCAATACAAAAAGCTCCTAAGATATAAAGCGCACGAAGTCTTTCGCACCATAATTACGAACGAGATAAAATAATTACGTATGAAGTAGAATAATCACATATGAAATAAAAATATAATTACATAAAGTAAAATTAATATAAATTGGTTGTGGCTCAATGGTAGAGCACTAACTTTACTAGTAAGAGGTAGGGGGTTCAAACCTCACTATCACCAACTTATATGAGAGATATGAGGGATGACCCTGGCTTGCCAGGGTTCGAGTCCTGATCTCACCCGATTTTACCGGCTCCTCGCTGTCGTGCCATTTGGCGGGCGTGGGGGTCGGGTTTTATCCGGTGAATCCCTGAATAGGTGGACCGCTTGGGGCTCCGTCCGTCCGGACTAGTGGCCGGCTCGGGCTACCTTTAGCCAATAAAGGTCGCGTACGGAGTACCCAGCGTTATTTAGTTGGTCGTTCAAAAAAAATGAAGTAAAATTAATTACTCTTAGCAAAATATTTGCATATTAAGAAAATTAATTAAACATAACGAAAATACGCAACATATAATTAATCATGCAACCTATATTCTTCATGTATCTATAATTATGCTATCCCTTTATCCCTTTGTATGATATAAAGCTTTGCACAATAACTTTGTCCATAAAAATAATTTCTTTATTAGTAAGTTAAAACATGAATTATCAATTTTTTTTAATTGCCAAAATAACTTTTTGTTAGATAATTCAAGCCATTTTATCCAAACGTGTGTTTTGGGTTAGTTTACATCGGTAAAGTTAAAATACAAAGGACAACAAAAATGAGAAGAGTGAAAGAAATTCAGTCCATTAATCTTAGATTTGAATGACTGATATTAATTTAATAAATAAAAATTGATGAAAAGAGCATTAAGGTAATAACTCACATTTGTTAACTCTCTCTCCACATGCAAGGTACATGTCAATCCCCTCATCATTTTAAAATGTCCATAACTTTTTCATACGACATTATTTAAAAAAAAATCATCATAATAATAAGCGTTTTTTTATCTTTAATATGAGTACCACATTGTTATATAAAAATAAAAAAAATTAATGGGTTTTTTAATTGTGTTTTTTTGTTGTTCTTTGTGTAATATTTTGTTTCCATTGTGTTTTACATTTCAAGTCATTGTGTTATATATATTCACCATTGTGTGTTACGTTTTAGGACATTGTGTTATACGTATTCGCCATTATGACTTACGTTTTAGATCATTGTTTTATACGTATTTACCATTGTGTTTTACGTTTCAAGTTATTGTGTAACATCTATTAATGGCGAAAAAAGACACAATGGTGTGCGAAAATACACAATGGCGAGAAAAAACACAATGGTGTGCGAAAAGACACAATGACGAAAAAAGACACAATGATAATCGAAAAGACACAATGAAGAAATAAGACACAATGACGAAAAAAGACACAATGGTGTGCGAAAAGACACAATGAAGAAAAAAAACACAATGACGAAAAAAGACACAATGATAAGCGAAAAGACAAAATGGTGTGCGAAAAGACACAATGGTCTGTGAAAAAACACAATGACGAAAAAAGACACAATTATAAGTGAAAAGACACAATGACGAAAAAAGACACAATGATAAGTGAAAAAGACACAATGATGTGCGAAATGACACAATGACGAAAAAAGACACAATGATAAGCGAAAAGACACAATGGTGTGCGAAAAGACACAATGACGAAAAAAGACACAATTATAAGCGAAAAGACACAATGGTGTGCGAAAAGACACAATGACGAAAAAAGACACAATGATAAGCGAAAAAGACACAATGGTGTGCGAAAAGACACAATGACGTGATTTTTGTTTTAAATTTTATATAACAAAATCATACTCATATTAAAGATAAAAAACGCTTGTTATTATGATGATTTTTTTTAAAAAAATATATCATACGAAAAAAGTTATAGACGTTCTAAAATGATGGGGGTATTAACATGTGCCATGCATGTGGAGAGAGAAAATATGTACAATTACCTCTATACCCTTTTCCTTTTGGTCCACACTTGACACGTGTCAATTATTTATGGCTTCTCACACTTCTCATTTTTGTTACCCTTTGTAAAATAACTTAACCCTAGTTTACATATAATTTAACTAAAACACATTTAATCCTAAATTTCAAACATCTTTAACATATCCTCCATATCTCATTCACCATACTATTCATATTCAATTAAATAATAGTATAATAAATGTTTATTCTACTTTCTCTTTCTTCCACTCACAACCACTTATGTCATATATATATATATATATAGGATTAGGCTCATTTCAGAAGTGTTTCTTAATGCTAGAAGTGCGAGAAGAGGTTCTAACCAATCACATTTTTTCTTTTTAATTTATGATTATTTAATTACAAGGGTGTATTAGTAAAGTATGATTTTTGTTTTTTTGGTAACTAATACTAATTAAATTATATGTAAGTTACAATTCATTAATTTTATACTAATTAATATTTATCTAATCTTAAATCTATTTTCTTCCTGATTAATTCATACAAATAACGTATAAAAAACAATAACAATTTCTGCCCAAGACTAAATATTTTAGTTATATACACCCACAAAAATTATTCCAACATTATACCACATAGTTGATTCATTTAGTGTATGCATTATTTTGTATCATACCTACACATGAAACAAGCATACCAATCTAGCATCATACCTACACATTTTCGAACATTAATCCATCATTATACCTACACATGAATCGAGCATAACTTCATAAGAATCGAGCATGCCTACACATGAAAGTAGCATACCTACACATGAATCAACCATACCTACACAAGAATCGAGCATACCTACACAAGAATCGCGCATACGTACACAAAAATCGAGCATGCCTATACATGAAATGAGCACACCTACACAGAAGTCGAGCATACCTACACAGGAATCGGACATACCTACACAGGAAAATTGAATGGATGTATGCAACCATAACGCATCCTTAATATTAAAACAAAAGGCATACCAACACAATAAAGATAATATGTAGACATCATACACAAAAAAACACTAATTTTAGCAGATCATTAATGACGAATTGATTAGGGCATACAAAGGGGATTTTCATAATATCATTATGTTTCTTTCTTCTTTTTTTTTTTTTTTTTTTTTTTTTGCTTGACAAGATTACCCTTTTTATCATTAAAAGGAGATTAGAACATCTAGATAATTACAAAAATACCATTGTGTATTTTAAACCATTGATTACACTTATTAATGGCTAGGATCTACTTCTCGCACTTCTCGCTGTAACATCACTTACCAAGTCAAATGTACAATAAATGGATGGATACATTTTCAAAGCATATGGTTAATCTTGCTTACCTACTTGTCTCATAAATAGTTATCTTTGTCTACTAAATAGTATTGTAATTGTAGTATAAATACTACCTCCATGGTAATGAGAAAAATGCACAATCTTGAATAAACTCAAGATTTCTTACTACTCTTTTCTATAATCATCTTTAAACTTCTTAAGGTACTTCAATAATCTTGTTATAACTATAGTTATATTATAACACGTTATCAGCACGACTCGCTTGTGTCTTAATCAAGAAGATAAACAAAGTAATAAAGTGTCAATCATAAACAAGATTATCATTTATATCTCATTTATTCTATTATTTACAAAATAATTTTTATATTGTTGGTGCATAAATGTCAGTAGTTCATAGTCTAGAGTCTGTAATCGAGTCTGTAATGTTATTTATGTTTTTGTTTAAAGCGAAGTTGTTAACAAGTTCGTCTAGGCGAACTTGTTGAACAAGCGAAGTTATGGACAACTTCGCCTGAACATATCAGGCGAAGTTGTCGTGTATTTATATATAGGTTACGGATTGTTTAGAAATGAGTGGTTTTGGTGAGTTCAGTGAATCGTGTGATAGTTGTTAGCAGTTTTGGTTAACGAGTCTGTAATAGTGATATCGTATCACGTGTTCGGTTATCAATATAACGTGTTCGTTTATTGTATCGTGTTTGTTTGATTTGCTTTCTACACTCGTAACGATCTACGCAGGGATTCCGCACCTGAGTAGAACGCGATATCTCGTGTGATCCGTCCAGGGAACCTGCAATTGGTATCAGAGCATTTGCTCGATTGTGTGGTTCGGGATATTCACGCGGGTGTAGAAATCGTCCCGTTTCTACTATTCGCGAGACGTGTTTTTGGTGTTTTTGATCATTCTTACCTCCTACCATCGTGTTCAAGCCTTTACACCGTCAAAAACCTCGTTAAAATCCGATTTACAGATCTGCAGAAACTTCGTGTTCATCAGGCGAAGTTGCCGTCACTGTGCTTAGGGTTTCGGCGAAGATATAAGGTTAAGCGAAGTTATCCACAACTTCGCCTACCTTCTCAAGTTCGCTTAACTCAAGCGAAGTTCTCTTCAACTTCGCCTACCTCTTAAGTTCGCTTACCTCAAGCGAAGTTAAGAATCAGTGAAGTTAATCAGCAGTGTTATCAGCGAAGTTCTCTACAACTTCGCCTACTTCAAGCGAAGTTATCCGTAACTTCGCCTACATTATAAAAAAAAAAAAAAAAAAAAAAAAAAAAACTTTTAACTTTTCAGGTTTCTTACTTTTCGGGAAAGATGTCGTCGATCAACATCTCTGAGTTAGTGAAGATGGAAGTTGAAGCAGGGTCGGCTACCAAGGCCCCAAGATTGCTGAAGGGAACCGATTTCGTTGCATGGAAGGATCGGTTCATACAGTACGTCAAATACCAGGATGCGAAGATGTGGGTATGCATCCAGGATGGTTATATTCCACCAATTATGGAGTATGAAGGTCGTGACCAAATCAAGAAGTATAGTAAAATGGAAGAAGAAGAAAAAAAAATGTATGAGGCCGAGAGCAAGGCTCATGCTGCTATTACTATGGCTCTTCCACAAGAGATTCTTCATACGTTTAGAAAGTACACATCAGCAAGAGAGCTTTGGGAAGCTCTTGAGAGCAGATTTGAAGGGAATGTAGGAATCCGGGCTTCAAAGATAAAATTGCTCAAAACCCAGTTCTCAGTCTTCAAGTATTTGAAGAATGAATCTTTAGATGATATTATCACTCGATACTACCATCTGATGACTGAATTGAGCAACTATTCCATTTCCTACCGAGAAGAAGAAATAGTTGAGAAGCTTCTAGATGCTCTCCCACCAAAATGGGAGATGTACACTGTGCTGATGAGGGAAGACAAAGACTTTCCCACATATGATCTAGAAACGGCAGTCAACAAGCTCAGAACCTTTGAGCTTAACATGGCCAGAAAAGAGACCTCTATGGATCAGGTTCAAGATCCAGGTATGTATGGAGCTAAAGTCAACACTAGCTCAGGATCGAAGACTGAATCGGCTGCCTACTACACAAAGGGAGAGTCGGGCCCCAACTCATCTCATGAGGGGCATGTGTCAGTTAACACAAATGGGGATGTTTGCTATGTAGCAGCTGGATCGAGTGGTTCTCAACCCCAGGTAAGCAAGAGTAGTTGCTCTTCAAGTGTTCCCAGCAACAACTACTCCAAGATGCCTATGAGTGTCAAGTCTGCTGAAGAGCAGTTTGGTCTCTATGCTTCTTTTATCACTTCCTATGAGAACTATATTCAAGGGAAGATTGTTGATCCAGCTATGTTGGATGAAGATTACGATCAGATTGATGCTGACGATATGGAAGAAATGGATCTACAATGGCAGATGGCCATGATTGTGAGGAGGTGAAAAGGTTTATGAATAAGACCGGTAGAAAGTTTGTCGGAGGAAGACCAGGGTTTGACAAGGCAAAGGTGAGATGCTACAATTGTCAACAAAACGGTCACTTTGCAAAAGAATGCAGGAATGAGCGTGTGGAACGAAGTCAGGGTAGGTCTCCACAGCAAAGTGAGTGTAGAAAAGATTATAGTGCCATGATTTCCAGAGGAGATGGTGAATACAACTGGAACCTGCTTTCTAAAGAAACTTTTGAGCAGGCAAATTTGGCAAAGGTTGAAACTGAAGAAAGTGAGAGGGCTACCAAAGAAGAAAAAGCTCTTATGGCAGATGACAATGACCAGCTCTCCGAGGTATGTTCTAAACCTATATGTTCAAAATGTGAGAACTTGTCTGAGCAACTAGCAACCATAACTGATCAGTATGTTAGGTTGGATGCTGAATTTAAAACCTTAAAAGAAGATCATCACTTTATTAAATCAAGAGAAAATAATTATAAAATTAAAATAAAAGCTTGTGAAAAAGATGTTAAAAGTTTAAAAACTAAACTTGCTGAAAAAATTGAAGTGATTGATTTAAGTTATGAGGTTTTGGAAGAAAAGACCAAACTAATTGCTGAGAGAGAAAAACAGATTGCTGACCACCAGGTGAAAGTGGTGGAACTGAATCGAAAACTGGAGCAGTTCAGAAATTCTTCTGCTATTCTTGATCACCTTGTTAGTGATCAAGGTTCCTCTACTAAGAGAGGAGGAATCGGTTATCATGAGGTTCCACCACCGTACAATCACAATTACACTTTTAACCCTAGTGTTCAGAAATCTGTTGATTTTGAGGTTGCTCAGACAGTGCCAATTAAGGTAACTGTTAAAGAACCAAATGTTAGTAGAGGCGAAACAAGTTCGCCTGTTTCAAGTGTTGAAATTTCTGATCAAAGTCCAGTCTCGTCAGATTCGGATAAGTCATCCGAGTATGGTAAGGTAAAAGAGGAGGTTGTGTTACCCAAGAGTGGAGAAAAAGATAAAATGAATAAAAAGAGTACTCCACTAAACCCGTACGTTCCACCATATGTGAGACGAACGGGAGGTAATATAGCCTCGACATCTAAGACACCGGTTGATAAAAAAGTTGAGCATAGGTGTTGTTTTAGATGTAATCAATTAGGACATCTTGTTGCAAATTGCCCCCTGAAGCAGCGATTCAGAGGAGTAAGGCCTACTAAAACTGAGAATAAGCCTAATGGTAATTATCATACTGCTAAAAAATGAAAACTGTTTAAAATTCAAAAATGTGAATAATTCAGGTTTTCATAGAAACAAATCTCAGTTTTACACTTATAATAACCAAACCACAAGCTATAATACTTTCAATTCTCAAAGGTTTGGAAGGCCTTACAATCAATCTTCAATAAGATATCCTAATGGGACTTACAGGAGTTATCGAGATACTAACTTTGGAAAGCCAAAGTTTGGGATGTATAGATCCAAGACCAATTGGTCTTGGGTCCCTAAATTCTAATCTTTTGCTTTATTGTGCAGGAACAGTTGAACAGGGCTGCCAACAATCTTTGGGTTGTAGATAGCGGCTGTTCCCGGCACATGACGGGTAACAAATACTTGTTACACGATTTGAAACCTGTTCAAGGAGGGAGAGTAAGCTTTGCCGGAGAAAGTGGAGGCAATATTACTGGAAGGGGAACGGTGTCGAACGGAAAGATGACATTGGAGAATGTTAACTTTGTAGAAGAATTGAAATACAATCTGCTAAGTGTGTCGCAGATTTGTGATAAGGAGTACACCGTTCATTTTACAAAGAACGAGGCGATTGTGTTGAAACCAGGTTTTCAGATACCTGAGGAGTGGATTGTGATGAAGGCTCCACGTGAAAGAAATACATATATCATGGATATGAGATCAACTGAAATGGCCACGGCAGAATCATGCCTTATGACGAAAGCGAGTGAAACAGAGTCCGAATTGTGGCATAGGAGAATGGGGCACATTCATCTTCGGAAGATGAACCACATTGTCAGGAATGGACTTGTGCTGGGCGTTCCCTTGAAGAATTTCAATTTTGAAGATAAATGTATAGCGTGCAAGAAGGGAAAGCAGCACAAGAAATCCCATCTCACCAAGGAAGTCAATTCAATTTCCAGTACTCTAGAATTGCTTCACATGGATCTCTTCGGTCCCTTGAATGCAAAAAGTCTAGGAGGTACTTCTTATTGCTTGGTGATCACTGATGACTACTCACGATATTCGTGGGTGTATTTCCTGAAGTCAAAAGACGAAATGGCTCAGATGGTGAAGAATTTGATTACCAAAGTTGAGAACGTTATGGATAAAAGGGTCAAGTTCATCAGGAGTGACAATGGAACGGAGTTCAAGAATTTTGAGATGGAGATCTTCTGCCTTCAGAGAGGGATTGAACAACAATACAGCGCTCCGTATACACCGCAACAGAATAGAGTGGCTGAAAGGAAGAATAGAACATTAATTGAAGGAGCCAGAACTATGCTGGCTGATTCGAAGCTTCCTGTGGTGTTTTGGGCTGAAGTTGTTGCTACAGCTTGTTATGTTCTGAATAGAGTCTTAACTGTTAAAAGACTTGGTAAAACGTGTTATGAGCTTATGCATGGGAGAAAGCCCAACTTGAGTGGTCTTGAACCATTCGGGTCCCCTTGTTCGATTTTGAAGACAAATTCTAAATTTGGTGAAGTAGCCGATGAAGGAATCTTAGTCGGTTATGTTGTTGGGACTCCCAACAGACGTGTCTTCAATACATCGACCAGCAAGGTTGAGGTGGTGTGTAACACCGACATCACAAGTTACCAACCGCCAAAACCAAGCAACGGACCTGCTGAGTTTTTCGACTATGTTAAACTTTTTAAGTCTTTTAACATACCGTATTTGGATATTGCTGAAGAAGAAGAGAGGGTTGCTACGAAGATGATCCTTGATGAGGAAGAAAATCTATTGAAAAGACAGCTGATCTATAAATGTCAACATTCCTCATCAAATGCTGTCAATACCCCTGCTGCCTCGACTGAAGAAGAATTTTTCAATCCATTTCACTCTCAGCATGAAACAACCATTGACGAGCTCTCTTCTAACTTGGAAGACAATTTGCATGTCGGTTCTGTTCTGACCACGAGAATTCATAAAGATCACCCTTTGGAGAATGTGATTGGTGATGTGTCCTCCGGTGTACAAACAAGACGTAGCTTGAATGAGCACACCTGTGTTTACACAAGCATCAAGGAGACAGGGATAATCAACGAATGCTTGTACACCTGCTTTATCAGCCAGATTGAACCGAAGAATTATCAAATGGCTCTAAAGGACAGCTCGTGGGTCGAAGCTATGCAAGAAGAGTTGGCTCAGTTCAAGAAAATGGAAGTATGGGATTTGGTTGAAAAACCGAAAAATGTGCATGCGATAGGCACAAAATGGGTGTTTAAGTGCAAGAGAGATGAGAAAGGGATTATCATAAGAAACAAGGCGAGGCTAGTTGTGAAAGGATTTAATCAACAAGAGGGTATTGATTATAATGAAGTATTCGCTCCTGTGGCAAGGTTGGAAGCCATTAGATTGTTTTTGGCGTTTGCTGCATATAAAAAGATGAAGGTATTTCAGTTGGATGTGAAGAGTGCGTTTCTGAATGGGAAAGTTGATGAGGTTGTGTATGTTGAGCAGCCTCCGGGTTTTCCTGACCCAGACTTTCCAGACCACGTGTACAAGTTAAGCAAGGCATTGTATGGACTACATCAGGCACCTCGTGCCTGGTACTCAACTTTATCAGATTACTTGCTTGAAAATGGGTTTGAAAGAGGGAAAATTGATAGCACGTTGTTCGTTAAGAGAGAAGGAAGCGACTTCCTGCTAGTGCAAGTCTACGTGGATGACATTATCTTTGCTGCATCAAAAGTCTCCATGTGTCAGGAGTTTGAGGCCGTCATGAAGAAAAGGTTTGAAATGAGTGCTATAGGTGAACTAACTTTCTTTTTAGGATTGCAGGTTGATCAGAAGAAGGATGGGATGTTCATTCATCAGACCAAGTATGTCCATGATGTGCTCAAACGATTCAAGATGGAGGACAGCTCTCCATTCGACACTCCAATCTGCGTCAATCACAAATTGGGTGCTGAGTCAGACGATGATGCAGATGTGGACCCAACTCAATATCGGGCTATTATAGGTTCTTTAATGTACTTAACTGCTTCTAGGCCTGATATAATGTTTGCTGTTTGTCTTTGTGCTCGTTTTCAGGCAAACCCAAAGGAATCTCACATGAAGGGTGTGAAGAGGATCTTGCGGTATCTCAAGGGCAAACCGAAGCTGGGGTTGTGGTACCCGAGAGGAGGAGACTTGGAGCTTGTCGCATACACAGATTCTGATTATGGAGGGTGCAATCAGAGTCGGAAGTCAACAACTGGAGGATGTCAGTTTCTTGGTGGCAGATTGGTGTCGTGGCAATGCAAGAAACAGACTTTGGTCGCAATTTCAACCTGTGAGGCAGAATACATGGCAGCATCCAACTGCTGCTCCCAGGTTCTTTGGATTCAACAACAGTTGCGCGACTATGGTCTGAATTTCTTACTTACTCTTATTTGCATTGATAACACAGCTGCTATCTCAGTAACTAACAATCCCATGAAACATAGTAAAACTAAACATATTGACATACGTCATCATTTTATACGGGATTGTGCTGAGAAGAAACTGATTGTGCTTGAAAAGGTGGATACGCTTGATAATTTCGCTGATCTTTATACTAAAGCGTTTGACAATCAAGATTTCAAAACCTTATCGAGTTTAATGGGATGATCAATCCCAAGTAGCCATGCTTTTCATGTTATATTAAAAAAAAATAAAAAAAAATAAAAAAAGGGTCACTATCGCTTAAAATTATGTCGGTTACCACAGTTTGAAGGACATGTCTTAGGATATGTTTTGGTCCTCATTTCTACTTGTGTTGGTACATAAATGTCAGTAGTTCATAGTCTAGCGTTTGTAATCGAGTCTGTAATGTAATTATGTTTAAGTTTATGTTTATGTATGTAAGCGAAGTTGTCAACAAGTTCGCTTAGGCGAACTTGTTGAACAAGCGAAGTTGTCGACAAGTTCGCCTAGGCGAACTTGTTGAACGAGCGAAGTTATGGACAACTTCGCCTGAACATATCGGGCGAAGTTGTCGTGTCTATATATACTGTAGCCTACGGTTGGTTTAGGTGACGAGAGAGGAGTCAGTTGTTGAGTTCAGTGAACGTGTCGAGAGTCTGTAATAGACGTGTTTCAAGTAATAATATATAACGTGTTCGTTTGTATCGCGTGTGATTGTTTTACGTATTCTACGCTCGTAACTACCTACGCAGGGATTCCGCACCTACGTAGATAGCGATATCCCGTGTAAGATCCGTCCGGGAACCTACAATTGGTATCAGAGCATTGGCTCGATTGTGTGGTTCGGGATTTCACGCGGGTGTAGAAAACGTCTCGTTTGACCTATTCGCGGGACGCGTTTTTGTTGATATTGTGTTATACTCACCTTATACAGTCATATTCAAGCCGTCACACCGACCGGAAACTGCTAAATCGTCGAAAACAGATCTGAATATTTTCAGTGTTCTTCGGGCGAAGTTGTTGTTCTTCAGGCGAAGTTGCCGACGCTGAAAGTAGGGTTTCGGCGAAGATATAAGGTTGAGCGAAGTTAACCACAACTTCGCCTACCTCATAAGTTCGCCTAAGCGAAGTTATCCTCAACTTCGCTTACCTCCTAAGTTCGCTTACCTTAAGCGAAGTTATTCTCAACTTCGCCAAGTCACGCGAATTTAAGGTTTTTCCAGCGAAGTTAACACTTAAGCGAAGTTATCCTTAACTTCGCCTATAGTACTGTTTGGAAGAATTTTTGTTTTTTTCGGGTTTTTCTTGTTTTCGAGAAGATGTCGCCAATTAACATCTCAGAGTTAGTCAAAATGGAAGTTGAAGCGGGGTCGGCTACTAAGACCCCAAGGTTGATGAAAGGAACCGACTTTCTGGCGTGGAAGGATAGGTTCATTCAGTATATTAAATACCAGGATGCAAAGATGTGGGTGTGCATCCAGGATGGATATATTCCACCGACAATGGAATACGAAGGTTGGGATGTGATAAAGAAGTACAACAAGATGGAGGAAGAAGAGAAGAAGATGTATGAGGCCGAGAGCAAGGCCCATGCTGCAATTACTATGGCTCTTCCTCAAGAGATTCTCCATACATTCAGGAAGTACACTTCTGCACGAGAGCTTTGGGATGCTCTTGAGAATAGATTCGAAGGGAACGTGGGTATTCGTGCCTCGAAGATTAAGCTGTTAAAGACCCAGTTCTCTGTTTTCAAATATTTGAAGAACGAATCGCTCGATGATATTATCACCCGATATTATCATCTAATGACAGAGTTGAACAACTATTCTATTGCTTACAGAGAGAAGGAAATAGTTGAGAAGCTTCTCGATGCTCTCCCACCAAAGTGGGAAATGTACACTGTTCTAATGAGGGAAGACAAAGACTTTCCTAATTATGACTTGGAGACAGCAGTAAACAAGCTCAGAACCTTTGAGCTTAATATGGTTCGTAAAGAGACACCAACGGATCAGGTTCAAGACCCTGGTATGTATGGTGCCAAAGTTAACTCAGGCTCAAGTTCGAAGTCTGAATCTGCTGCTTACTACTCCAAAGGAGAGTCAGGTTCTAACTCTTCTCATGAAGGAAATGTGTCAGTAAACATGAACGGTGATGTTTGCTTTGTTGCTGGAGGATCAAGTGCTTCGAAACCTCAAGCATCCAAGAGTAGTTTCTCTCCCAGTGCTTCAAGCAATAACTACTCTAAGATGCCAATGAGTGTCAAATCTGCTGAAGAGCAGTTTGCACTCTATGCATCTTTTATTGCTTCTTACGAGAACTACATACAAGGGAAGATTGTGGACCCTGCTGCTTTGGAAGAAGACTATGACCAGATCGATCCTGATGATCTGGAGGAGATGGATCTGCAGTGGCAGATGGCGATGATAGTCAGAAGAGTGAAGCGTTTCATGAAGAAGACTGGCAGAAAATTCGTAGGTGGAAAGCCAGGATTTGATAAGTCAAGGGTGAGATGTTACAATTGTCAACAAAATGGACACTTTGCAAAGGAGTGCACTAATGCACGTGTAGAACGTAGTCAGGGGAGGACTACACAGCAAAGTGGAAATAACAATGGGAATAATGCCATGATGTCTGATGCTGGTGAATACAACTGGAACATGTTCTCTGGAGAACTCTTTGAGCAGGCACACATGGCGAAGGTGGCAGCTGAAGAATTTATGAAAGCTGCTGAAAATGAAAAAGCTTTCATGGCTAATGACCAGAACTCCGAGGTATGTACTAAACCTATCTGTACTAAATGTGAGAACTTGTCTGAACAGCTTGCTACAATTACTGATCAGTATGTTAAGTTGGATGCCGAATTTAAAACCTTGAAAGAAGATCATCACTTCACAAAGACAAGAGAAAATAATTATAAAATAAAAATTAAAGCTTGTGAAAAAGACGTTAAAAGTTTAAAAACAAAATTAGCTGAGAAAATTGATGTGATCGATCTAAGCTACGAGGTTTTAGAAGAGAAAACCAAGTTAATCGCTGAGAAAGAAAAACAGATTGCTGATCACCAGGTAAAAGTGGTGGAACTAAATAGGAAACTGGAGCAATTCCGGAATTCCTCTGCTATTCTTGATCACCTTGTTAGTGATCAAGGTTCCTCACCTAAGAGGGGAGGAATTGGTTACCATGAGGTTCCACCACCTTATAACCATAATTATACTTTCAATCCTAGTGTTCATGAATCTGTTAATTTTGTAGCTGATCAGACAGGTCCTGCTAAGGAAACTGGTAAAGTACCGGAAATTAGTAAAGGCGAAACAAGTTCGCCTGTCTCAAAAGTTAAAATTTCTATTTCAAGTCCAGTCTCATCTGATTCGGATAAGTCATCCGAGTCGGGTAAGACAAAAGAGAAGGAAGTATTACCCACTAGTGGAGAAAAAGTTAAATCAACTAAAAGGAGTACTCCACTCAACCCATATGTCCCACCTTATGTGAGACGTACGGTTGGTAATACTGCCTCCACATCTAAAACATCTGCTGAAAAGAAAGCTGAACATAGGTGTTGTTTTAGATGTAATCAAACAGGGCACCTTGTTGCTGATTGCCCTCTGAAGCAGCGTTTCAGAGAGGTGAGGCCCTCGAAAACTGAGACTAAGGTTTTTCGTAATCGTTTAAATGTTAAAAATGAAAACCATTCAAATTTGAGAGATAATACAGGTTTTCCAAGAAACACATCTCGTTTTTACACTACTAATAACCAAACCAAATGCTATAATTCTTTTGATTCTCTTAATGTTCGTCGGTTTGGTTGGCCTCACTATCAGTCTCCAAGGAGGTATCCTGTTAGGACTCGTGGAAATTTTTCTAATGCTAACTTTTGTCAGCCAAGGTGTGTGAGTTCTGTTAAGAAGGTTAATCGACCCAAGACCAAGAGGTCTTGGGTCCCCAAATTTTAATAATCTCTTTTGTTTGTGCAGGAACAGTTGAACAGGGCTTCCAATAATCTTTCGGTTGTGGACAGCGGCTGTTCCCGGCACATGACTGGTAACAAGGATTTGTTACAAGATTTAAAACCTGTTCAAGGAGCAAGAGTCAGTTTTGCCGGTGAGAGTGGAGGCAAAATAACAGGAAGGGGTACGGTAACTAACGGGAAGATGACGTTAGAAAATGTGAACTTTGTTGAAGAACTGAAGCACAATCTGCTGAGTGTGTCGCAGATCTGTGATAAAGATTATACCGTACACTTCACGAAGACTGATGCGATTGTGTTGAAGCCTGGTTTTCAAATACCAGAGGAGTGGATAGTAATGAAGGCTCCACGTGATCGAAATACGTATATGATGGATTTAAGTTCAACTGAAATGTCAACGGAAGAATCGTGCCTTTCTGACGAAAGCAAGCGAATCGGAATCTGAACTGTGGCACAGGAGAATGGGGCACATTCATCTTCGGAAGATGAACCATATTGTCAGACATGGGCTTGTGTTGGGTGTTCCCTTAAAAAGTTTCAATTTTGAAGACAAATGTCTTGCATGCAAAAAGGGAAAGCAGCACAAGAAGTCCCATCTCACCAAGAAAGTAAATTCAATTGCCAGTACACTAGAGCTGCTTCACATGGATCTCTTCGGTCATGTGAATGTAAGAAGTCTAGGTGGTACAACTTATTGCTTGGTGATCACTGATGACTACTCACGATACTCGTAGGTATACTTCCTGAAATCGAAGGACGAAACGGCTCAAATGGTGAAGAATCTGATTACCAAAGTTGAAAACATTATGGATAAATGAGTGAAGTTCATCAGAAGTGACAATGGTTCCGAGTTTAAAAATTTTGAATTGGAGATCTTCTGTCTGTCAAGAGGGATTGAACACCAATTCAGCGCTCCGTATACTCCGCAACAGAATGGAGTGGCTGAAAGGAAGAATAGAACTTTAATTGAAGGAGCCAGAACTATGCTGGCTGATTCGAAGCTTCCGGTGGTGTTCTGGGCTGAAGCTGTTTCTACAGCTTGCTATGTACTGAATAGAGTTTTAACGGTAAAAAGACTTAATAATACATGCTACGAGCTTATGCATGGGAGAAAGCCCAATTTGTGTGGACTTGAAGCTTTCGGGTCCCCGTGTTCAATTTTAAAGGCACATTCAAAGTTTGGTGAAGCAGCCGATGAAGGAATCTTAGTCGGCTATGAAGTTGGGACTCCCAACAGGCGTTTCTTTAATACAACGAACGGCAAGGTTGAGGTGGTATGTAACACCGACATTACGAGTTACAGATCGCCAAGACCGAGCATCGGACCTCCTGGGATTTTCGACTATGATAGGCTCTTCAAGTCTTTTAACATACCTGATTTGTTGTGTACAGAAGAAGAAGAACGTGTTGCTACGAAGATGATTCTAGATGAGGAGGAAAATTTGGCACATAGACAGCTATTTGATGATTGTCAACCTTCCTCATCAAATTCTATCGGTTCCCCTGCTGTCTCTCCTGAAGAAGAGTTTATCAATCCATTTCACTCTCAGCCAGAAACAACCATTGATGAGCTCTCTTCTAATTTAGAAGATAATTTGCATGTCGGTGCTGTTCCGACCACGAGAATTCACAAAGACCACCCTTTGGAGAATGTTATAGGTGATGTGTCCTCCGGTGTACAAACCAGAAGTAGCTTGAATGAGCACACCTGTGTTTATACAAGCATTAAGGAAACGGGTATAATGAACGAATGTTTGTACTCATGCTTTATTAGCCAGATTGAACCGAAAAATTATCAAATGGCTCTTAAGGACAGCTCGTGGGTCGAGGCCATGCAAGAAGAGTTGGCTCAATTTAAGAAGATGGAAGTTTGGACTTTGGTTGAAAAACAAAGGAATGTGCATGCGATAGGCACAAAATGGGTGTTTAAGTGCAAGAGAGATGAAAAGGGGATTATTATAAGAAACAAGGCGAGGCTGGTCGTTAAAGGTTTTAATCAGCAAGAGGGGATAGATTATAATGAAGTGTTCGCTCCGGTGGCCAGGTTGGAAGCGATAAGATTGTTTTTGGCGTTTGCTGCTTTTAAGAAGATGAAAGTGTTTCAGTTGGACGTGAAGAGTGCGTTCCTCAATGGGAAAGTTGATGAGGTTGTGTATGTTGAGCAACCTCCGGGTTTTCCTGACCCAGACTTTCCTGATCACGTGTACAAGTTGAGCAAGGCGCTGTATGGATTACATCAGGCACCTCGTGCCTGGTATTCAACGTTATAGGACTACTTGCTAGAGAATGGTTTTGAAAGGGGTTTGATTGACAGCACACTGTTTGTGAAGAGAGATGGAAGTGACTTCCTGCTAGTTCAAGTCTACGCGGATGACATCATATTTGCTGCATCAAGAGTCTCCATGTGTCAGGAATTTGAGGCCGTCATGAAGAAAAGATTTGAGATAAGTGCTATGGGTGAACTAACGTTCTTTTTAGGATTGCAGGTTGATCAAAAGAAGGATGGGATGTTCATTCATCAAACAAAATATGTTCATGATGTCCTCAAGCGCTTCAAGATTGAGGACTGTTCTCCATTTGACACTCCAATTTGCGTCAACCACAAGTTGGGAGCTGAAATAGACGGTGACGCAGGCAAACCCAAAGGAATCTCACATGAAGGGTGTGAAGAGGATTTTGCGGTATCTCAAAGGCAAGCCGAAGCTAGGGTTGTGGTACCCGAAGGGAGGAGACGTGGAACTGGTTGCTTATACAGATTCTGATTATGGAGGATGCAATCAGAGTCGGAAGTCGACAACAGGAGGATGTCAGTTTCTCGGTGGAAGATTAGTTTCCTGGCAGTGCAAGAAACAGACATCAGTCGCAATCTCTACGTGCGAAGCTGAATATATGGCAGAATCCAACTGCTGCTCTCAGGTTTTGTGGATTCAGCAACAATTGCGCGACTATGGTCTGAATTTCTTACTCACTCCTATTTTTATTGATAACACTGCTGCCATCTCGGTAATTAACAATCCCGTGAAACATAGTAAAACTAAACATATTGACATACGTCATCATTTCATACGGGATTGTGCTGAGAAGAAACTGATTAAGGTCGAAAAGGTCGATACGCTAGAAAATTTCGCTGATTTATTTACAAAAGCGTTTGATAAATCCAGATTTCAAAACCTAATTGAGCTGAACGGGATGATCAATCCCGAGTAACCATGTTTTTTGTGTTTATTTAAAAAAAAAAAAAAAAAAAACGTCACTATTGCTTAAAATTTGTCGGTTACCTCGGTTTGATGGACATATCCTCGGATATGTTTTGGTCATCGTTTCTACTTGTAGAGAATGAGGGTCGCCATTAACCAGATGACTGAAAGTGACCGGGGCGGTTATGATGTGTTTTCTTTCTGTCGCTGAAAATTAGTCGGTCATACTTAGTTTAGAAGGACACATACTTGTATGTGGTCGGTCCAGTTGATCCATTGGATCTTCAGGATTGCCGTTTACCTGAAGACTTTGACGTGATCGGGGCGATTGAAGTCAAAATTTTTTTAAGGGAAATGAAATTACTTTTCAAGTCTGTTACTTCGTAAGAAGTTAGTTAGCTATGTTGAACGGAAAATTGATCCAACCATGGAAAATGATAGATATACTAACTTTGTGTGCTTAACTAGTGAAGTTATTAGGCTTAAAAGGCTTTAGGACAATCATTGTATGTCATGGTAACTTTTTATGGTGCGTAAAAGTAGATGTGATACAAATTAAATTTTACTTGATTTTATGTGGAAACTCCTTAAGAGTTTTGCGTGTCTTCATGTATATCTTTCCGAATGATAGGCAGAAAAGTGATTACCCAGTCATACACGAACCCATGTGTGTTCTGATTCCCGTGAAGATAGCGTTTCAAGATACTACAGTGATCCAGATTCGGGACTTGCAGTTAATTTCTACTTTGAAGTCTATGTTGTTAAAAAAAAAAAAAAAATTATTATTTGAAGTTATTGTAACATATTAGTGATGATAATATCAAGACTTCTCAATCTTAGAGTAAGAAGAAGATCGGGAACCAGATGAAGAGTACTTACATGTTTAATCAGACGCTATGGGTCGAAGTTAATTCGGGGTGACTTGGGGAAAGCCAAATACGCTTTGAGGATAGATGGGAGGCATCAAAATCTCTGAGTTGTTTTCCACTTAAATTTTGAGTCTTAATCGAATCTAACTCGTATCACAGAAACGATGAAAACCACTTTAAGTTATTTACATGTGTACAACCTGTCTCTATATGTCATAATACAGCTAAACACGGATCTATGTGACAGTCACGTAGTTAGTATGATTCCTGTTCTGATCTTTTCTAAAACGTAGCAGTCCCTATCGAGACTGAAATTTGATCCCTTATACTTTAAATTTTTTACGTTTTTGTACTTAGATAGCTTTATGATTTTTTAACTGGTTACTTAGAATTGATCATGTCGTTTATTTCTTAAAGGAAAGTTTTAAAGAGTTAATTCAAATTGTTCAAAATTATAAGGTTTGGTTATGAAAATATAGGCGAAGTTGTTGAATCAGGCGAACTTGTGGATAACTTCGCCTAGGCGAAGTTATCCGTAACTTCGCCTGACCAACTCTGACCCTATATAAGGATTTCAAACAGTAAAATATACATTATTTCAAAATATCAGCGAAGTTGTTCCGAGAAACCCGGCGAACTTAACTATTTTCCGGCGAACTTGATTCGTTTCCGATTTCGATCCTTTTTCTCAGTTTCGTTCAAAGATTCAAGGTGTGTGTTATCGATTAACCGTATATCCAAAGACAGTGATGCTTTTCATAGGTCGTTTTGAACGGTTTCGTGACCTCGGTCCGGTGACCTTTCAAAACCGAGATTTACAAACTTGTATTACGTGTTCATGGACGATCTTTTCATCTAACCATCCGTAATATCATGTGTTAGAGTCTCCTGGATCGTCAAACTTTGCCGAATCTTCGGATTCCGGCTGTTAGAATCCTAACAGTCGCCGATTCAGTTCAGGCGAAGTTAGGGTTTCGGCGAAGTTATCCGCAACTTCGCCTGACGATTAATTTCGCCTGAGGCGAAGTTATCCGCAACTTCGCCTGAGGCTTAATTTCGCCTAACCCTTATCTTCGCCTGAGGCGATGTTGTGATGAGGCGAAGTTAACTTTAACTTCGCCTAGACCTTTTTACTTAAAATTAATTAGACGAACTTAAAGATGAAGCGAAGTTGTTCCCAACTTCGCCTCACCTTTAACTTCGCCTATACAGGTTTGATCACAACTTCGCTCCGGGTAATCAAGCGAACTTGTGTAACACTTTAAGTTTATCTAACTTGGTTCGTTTAGTGCAGATATGGCTGCTGTTGGAGGTGCAGGAGGTGCAGGTGATGACGCTGATGATCACAGACAATTCTTCCCAGCTCATAACCAGTTCATAACACTTGACCCAGATGCAAAGGGCGTGGAGGACTATAGGGAGATAATTACTTTTCTCCTGCGCTCACGGATATATCACGCAATAACAACTACCCTGCCTATTTCCCTACCGAATATTGAAGACTTTTGGGAGACGGTAGAGTACGATTGCCGGGTTGAGCCCCCGGTTATGCGAGCCACCGTAAACGGTCAAGTTGTTCAGTTTTCTTCTGAACAAATACGGGTGGCGTTGCGGTTTGGTGAAGAGACGAGGTATGACCCAACGGAGTTTGTTGCGCCATTCCGTGATGGGGCGTTCCTCAGGATGGGGTATTCTGGTCTCTTAGGGGACACTCAACGGAGGAAGGGATTCCTTTTAGATCAGTGGCGCTTCCTTATGCACGTCATGATCGTATGTATGTCAGGACGGAAGGCAGGCACTGATGGTATGGGTGCGACAATGCAGTCTGCTATGACTGCGTTGACTTATAATAAAAGATATTCTTTCAGCCAGATGATCTTTTACGAGATCGATAGGCAACGAAGGGCTGTGGCGCGTGAGCGGTTTACAATGTATCCTCAATTCCTACAGATGATTTTCAATCATGTAGCTCCGACGCTGCCTCAACGACGCCCTATTCGATACGTGGAAAGTGTGACAAAACGTATGTTTGCACAGTGTCGCACTTCCAGCGCACGAAGCAAGCCTGAGCTGCGTCCCAGCCATACTCCGCTCTTTGGGTACCTTATAAACCCGGAGTATGTGCCTGCGGCAGGGGACGAGTTCAGAGACCCAGGACCACAACAGGCGGCAGCACCCCAGGCTGTATCAGCTTCGCCTGCTGTATCTGCTGCTGTGTCAGCTGCAGAGATTGACCTTGATGCCATGTTGGGAGGCCAAGGAATGTTTGATATGGACCGAGTTGATCCTCAAGAGAATATTCAAGTCTCGGGTCCACAGGCTGACTTTGATGATGTCATGGAAGAGGCTAGAAGGATGATGGTAACGCATGAGAGAACGGTTGGTAAACAAAAGAGAACTGTTGACGACGACGACGAGGAAGATGATGAAGAAGAAGCTGTGCAGCTGGTGAGAAAGCGTTCACGAAGGGAAAGGACATGTATGGGTGTAGGAGCTGGAGAGACTTCACGGTTGGTACGTTTTGCTCCACCTGCCCTGTCTGGTATGTCCATTGTTCCTACCTCTGTGCAGGTATCGAGTACAAGCGCTACGGTTGTTCCTGTAGTGGCTACATCGTCGGCTGACATTCCATCGATCACGGCCGTCCAGACGTCGACTCCAGCAATTGTGTCTCTACCACCTCAAACGCTTACTCCATCGGTGGTAGTAGCACGATTTGTCGAGTCTACGGTCACCACTACTGCAGGGTTATCGGGTACGGTACCACCTGCGGTCACGCCCACTTCAGACTCGGAACGAATACCTTCACTAGAGCGGATTGTAGCTGAGCAGTCCAAGACTATTCAAAGCCTAGTGGAAGCAAATCAACTGCAGGCATCCCTCCTGGCTGAGCACGGGAAAGTTATAGATGCCTTGAAGGTGTTCTTGGCATCTCAGGGGGAGATGAGCTGTAGAGGAGATGAGCTGAGGACCAAAAGAAGAGAAGACCGAGACGATGATCCCAATGCATCGAAAGATGCAGGTGGTGAGTTGCCAAGAACTACTATAGCTCTTGGGGCTTCCACAGCTGAGGGGGAGTCTGCACCTGGTGATGATGTGGTTGCTGTTGGTGATGATGTGGATGTGGTTGAAGATGTTGAGATTGTTGATGATATGATTGATGCGCTGAAAGAGATAGACGATATGTTAGAGGATGATGAGTTGATAAATGAAGATGATGTTCTGCCAATCGATGAGATCGAAAAGATTGGTGCAGAAATTGTGGTTGAGAATGTGATAGAAGAAGGAGAGATTGTTGAAGAAAATGTAGAGCATGAGATCCCTGTGGTTGAACAGTCGACTATATGTGAAGATGCTGTGGTTGACAACACTGAGTGGGAAGATCAGCCAAACTGGAAGGAAGGCTGCGCTCAGTGGTTTGTAAAGACGAAGAAGCCAGCAGTACCGACGATGTTCAAAAAGTCGTATAATATAAAGGGATATGCAGCGTCAAAGAAGGGAATCATATGCTGGTTGTACGATGAAGAGTTGAAACTATTTGTGATCAAACGTTACGACGGCATTCAGTACTTCAAGAAGATGTTAAGATCCCTGAATACCTTACCGGAGTGTGAGGTGAAAGACTTAGCAAGACTGGGGCTGATAAACAGAAGCGATGATAACATGGCAAGAGTAATTGGGAAAATTGTTTGGAAGGAGGCCATTAAAGATAAAAAGTTTGAACTTCTGAAGCCTCAGAAAGGGAAGTTAGTAGAAGACAAAGATAGAGGGATGAGGGCAGATGGCAAACCATGGATGGTTATGAAGTATAAACCAGTCCGTCATTTAAAAGAAGTGCCGATGAAGGTGATGCCCAAGAACGTCTTGAAAGACTTGAAGTGGTGGTACGTGGATTGTGAAACTGCTGAAGCGGTCATGGAGGATGAAGATGAGCAAGAGATCATGAGAGTGTATGATCCTATGCACTTAGTCAATCTGTCTCAAGCTGACTTGCAGGTACTACATGCTAAGAAGATTTTCTACATTCCTGCTTGGAAAGAGGAAGCTAAGAAGTACCAGAAGTTGGTTTCTGTATGTGTTAGACATGGAGTGCATGCTTGAAGAGATGAAGAGAGAAGACGAGAGATTACAAGACACAAGCTTTGAAGATCAAGATATGAAGCTACTACCAAGGGGGAGTCTGTTGGTACATAAATGTCAGTAGTTCATAGTCTAGCGTTTGTAATCGAGTCTGTAATGTAATTATGTTTAAGTTTATGTTTATGTATGTAAGCGAAGTTGTCAACAAGTTCGCTTAGGCGAACTTGTTGAACAAGCGAAGTTGTCGACAAGTTCGCCTAGGCGAACTTGTTGAACGAGCGAAGTTATGGACAACTTCGCCTGAACATATCGGGTGAAGTTGTCGTGTCTATATATACTGTAGCCTACGGTTGGTTTAGGTTACGAGAGAGGAGTCAGTTATTGAGTTCAGTGAACGTGTCGAGAGTCTGTAATAGACGTGTTTCAAGTTATAATATATAACGTGTTCGTTTGTATCGCGTGTGTTTGTTTTACGTATTCTACGCTCGTAACTACCTACGCAGGGATTCCGCACCTGCGTAGATAGCGATATCCTATGTAAGATCCGTCCGGGAACCTACAACTTGTAGAATATGAGGATAGCCATTAACCAGATGACTGAAAGTGACCGGGGCGGTTTATGATGAGTTTTCTTTCTTTCGCTGAAAATTAGTCGATCATACTTAGTTAGAAGAACACATACTTGTATGTGGTCGGTCCAGCTGATCCATTGGATCTTCGGGATAGCCGTTCACCTGAAGACTTGATTTGATCGGGGCGATTGAAGTCAAAAATTTTTTGGGAAATGAAATTATTTTTCAAGTCTACTACTTCGTAAGAAGTACGTTTGCTAGGTTAAACAGAAAATTGATCCAACCATGGAAAATGATAGATATACTAACTTTGTGTGCTTAACTAGTGAAGTTATTAGGCTTAAAAGGCTTTAGGACAGTCATTGTATGTCATGGTAACTTTTTATGGTGCGTAAAAGTAGACGTGATACAAACTAAATCTACTTGATTTTACGTGGAAACTCCTTACGAGTTTTGCATGTCTTCATATATATCTTTCCGAATGATAGGCAGAAAAGCGATTACCCAGTCATACACGAGCCCATGTGTGTTCTGATTCCCGTGAAGATAGCGTTTCAAGAAACTGCAGTGATCCAGATTCGGGACTTGCAGTTGGTTTACTACTCTGAAGTCTATGTAAATTTGTGAGTTAAAAAAAAAAAAAAATTGAGTTATTGAAACATTCTATAGCTGAAAATGTCAAGACTTCTCAATCATAGAGTAAGAAGGAGAACGGGAAGCAGATGAAGAGTAATTACAAACCTAATCAGACACTATGGGTCGAGGTCAATTCGGGGTGACTTGGGGAAAGCCAAATACGCTTTGAGGATAGATAGGAGGCATCAATATTTCTGAGTTGTTGCCCACTTAAATTTTGAGGCATAATTGAACCTAACTCGTATCACAGAAACGATGAAAACCATCTTAAGTTATTTACCTGCTTACAACCTGTTTCCTTATGTCATAATACAGCTAAACACGGATCTATGTGACAGTCACATACTTAGTATGATTCCTGTTCGGATCTTTTCTAAAACGTAGCGTCCCTATCGAGACTGAAATTTGATCCCTTATACTTAAATTGTTTAAAGTTTTGTTTTTTATGTAGTTGTATTTTTTTATAACAGGTTACTTGGACTTGATCGTGTCATTTAGTTCTTAAAGGAAAGTTTTATAACTTGATTGAAAAAATGTTAAAATTATAAGGTTAAATTTTGTAAATACAGGCGATGTTGTTGAGCAGGCGAAGTTGTGGATAACTTCGCCTAGGCGAAGTTATCCGTAACTTCGCCTGTATAACTTCGCCCCTATATAAGGATTTTCAAGAGTCAAACAGTTCATTATTCTCAACTCAGCGAACTTATATCCTCCGTTTTCACAGCGAACTTATATACAGATCCATACTTGTTTTCTTTCTTCGATCTCAAACCGATTTAAAGGTTGGTTGGGTTATTACATTGTATTATCCGTTCATTGATGTTAATCTAAGGTTGTTTCGACAACCGGGTAATAACCTCGGACGACCGATCCTTAAACCCGATTTCAAAACTTGTTTTCACGTGGTCATGTACAACCTGGTCGTTTAGTTATCATTAATATCATGTGTTTTAGCCTCCTCAATCGTCAAAATTAATCGAAACATCGGATTTTCGAGTTTGAATCAAACTCACTGTCGCCGATTCATATTCAGGCGAACTTAAGGTTTAGGCGAAGTTATCCGTAACTTCGCCTGATGCTCAACTTCGCCTGAAGCTAAAATTCGCCTGAGGCGATGTTGTGGTGAGGCGAACTTAAAGATGAAGCGAAGTTGTTCCCAACTTCGCCCCAACTTTAACTTCGCCTGGATCCTTTTAAATTAACAATTATAAGACGAACTTAAAGATGAAGCGAAGTTGTTCCCAACTTCGCCCCAACTTTAACTTCGCCTATACAGTTTTTATCACAACTTCGCTCATGGTAACAAGCGAACTTGTGTTATGTCTTAATGTTTATCTAACTTGGTTCGTTTGTTGCAGAGATGGCTGCTGTTGCCGGTGCTGGAGGTGCTGGAGGAGATGACGGTGATAACCAGAGGCAATTCTTCCCGGGTCACAATATGTACATTACCTTAGACCCGGAAGCGAGCGGAGTAGAAGACTACCGTGAGATCATTTCTTTCCTCATTCGCTCGAGGATATTTCACGCAATCACGACGACTCTGCCGATATCCTTACCCAATATCGAGGATTTCTGGCAGACGGTGGAGTATGATTGTCGTGTTGAGCCCCCGGTCATGAGAGCAACAATAAATAATCAAGAAGTTCAGTTCTCATCTGAACAAATTCGGGTGGTGTTACGCTTTGGAGAGGAGACTCGGGACGACCCGACTGACTTTGTGGCTCCGTTTCGTGATGGAGCGTTTCTGCGAATGGGCTATTCTGGTCCATTGGGAGATGCCCAGAGACGGAAGGGGTTCCTGCTCGATCAGTGGCGCTTCCTCATGCACGTTATGATAGTATGCATGTCTGGGAGGAAGGCGGGCACTGACGGTATGGGTGCGACCATGCAGTCAGCAATGACTGCTCTGACTTATAACAAACGTTATAGCTTTAGTCAGATGGTCTTTTACGAGATCGACAGACAGAGGAGGGCGATAGCTCGTGAGCGGTTCATAATGTATCCAAGATTCATCCAGATGATCTTTGAACCATGTGGCTCCGAATTTGCCACAACGACGCCCGATAAGATACGTGGAGAGTGTGAGCAAACGTATCTTTGCTCAATGTCGCACATCCAGTGCGAGGAGCAAGCCTGAACTTCGTCTAAGGCATACTCCACTTTTCGGGTACTTGATAAACCCGGGGTATGTGCCAGCTCGAGGGGACGAGTTCAGAGACCCTCAACCACAACAGGCAGGAGCAACTCGTGATGTACCTACTGTGCCTGTGGTGGCGGCTGAGGAGGATGTAGACCTTGATGCTGCGTTTGGCGGCCAAGGATTCTTCGACATGGACCGTTTTGATTCACAAGAAGAGGTGCAGGTCTCTGCTGCACAGGTTCGGGAAGTGCGTGTTACTAGAGCAGCTACGACGGTGGCTGACTCAGATCTTGATGACGTTATGGATGAGGCGAGGAGGATGTTGGTGACTAGAGAGAGGACGTTGGGGAAGAGAAAGAGGACGGTGGATGATAGTGAGTCAGAGGAAGAAGAGGAGGACATACACAAGTTGATCAGACGTTCGAGACGTGAAAGGACAGGTGCTGGTATGGGAGCTGGAGAGACTTCACGTGTTATACGTTTTGCTCCATCCGCACTGTCAGGTATGTCAATTGTTCCTACTTCTGTACAGGTTACAAGCGCTGCAGATGTTCCTGTGGTGGCTACATCAGCTGTTGGCATCCCATCCATCACACTACAGATGACGACTCCGGAGATTGTGTCGTTACCACCTCCAACGCTTACTCCTTCAGAGGTGGTGGCACGGTTTGTAGAGTCGACGGTCGTCGCAACTGCAGGGTTGTCGGTCACGATACCACCTGCGGTTACGTCCACAACTGCTTCTGAAGTCCCGGTTACATTCGAGATCCCTCCTCAGTATACTCAAGACACATCTAACATGAGGTTTGATTTCGATGCAACCCTCTCAGACTCGGAGAGAATAGCTGCACTTGAGCGGGTCGTGGCAGAGCAATCGAGGATAAACTTTAACCAGACCCAGGCTATTCAACGCCTTGTAGCAGAGAATCAACTACAGTCGTCCCTCCTGGTTGAACATGGGCGTATTATAGATGCTATGAAGGAGTTCTTGGCATCTCAGGGGGAGACAGGCTGTAGAGGCGACGAGTTAAGGACGAAGAGGAGAAATGACATAGACGATGATCCCAATGCACCGAAAGGTACAGGTGGTGAGTTGCCAAGAACTACTCAAGCTCTTGGGACTTCCACAGCTCAGGGGGAGTCTGCAGGTGCAGTTGGTGGTGATGAGGTGGTGATGGTTGATGATGATGATGATGATGTGATAGATGCGTTAAAAGAATTGAATGATGATATGCTAGAAGATGATGATGTGTTTGATGATGATGTGCTGCCATTTGAGGAGATTGAGAAGATTGGCGCACAGATTGTGATTGAAGATGAGATTGAAGAGGGTGAGATAGTAGAAGAAAATGTTGAACACGAGATCCCAGATGTGGAGAAAGCCAATATGGGTACTGAGATGGAAAACGATGAGACTGAGTGGGAGGAGCAGCCTAGGTGGAAAGAAGGATATGCTCATTGGTTTATTAAGACTAAAAAGCCTGCTGTTCCAACCATGTTCAAGAAGAATTATAATATCAAAGGCTATGCTGAAGCGAAGAAAGGGATTATTTGCTGGATCTATGATGAGCAGTTGAAGCTCTTTGTGCTCAAACGGTATGACGGCGTTCAGTATTTTAAAAGAATGTTAAGGTCGTTGAATACACTGCCGGAATGTGAAGTGAAAGATTTAGCCAGATTGGGGTTAATCAATCGAAGTGACGATAATATGGCTAGAGTCATTGAGAAAATTGTTTGGAGAGAGAGTATAAAAGAGAAGAAGTTTGAGCTGTTGAAGCCTCAAAAGGGAAAACTTGTTGAGGACAAGGATAGAGGTCTAAGAACTGATGGAAAACCTTGGATGGTAATGAAGTATAAACCGATCCGGTGCCTGAAAGAAGTACCGATGAAGCTAATGCCCAAGGATGTGCTTAAAGACCTAAAGTGGTGGTACGTGGATTGTGAGACAGCAGAGGCGGTGATGGAAGACGAGGATGAACAAGAGCTCCTTAGAGTTTACGATCCGATGCATTTGGTAAACTTATCGCAAGCTGATCTGAGGGTGCTTAATAAAAAGAAAATCTTTTATATTCCTGCTTGGAAGGATGAAGCGAGGAAGTATCAAAGAGTCGTGTCAGTTTGTGTTAGAGAAGGAGTGCATGCGTGAAGATACAGGATTACAAGACAAGAGGTTAAAGATCAAGATATGAAGCAACTGCCAAGGGGGAGTCTGTTGGTGCATAAATGTCAGTAGTTCATAGTCTAGAGTCTGTAATCGAGTCTGTAATGTTATTTATGTTTTTGTTTAAAGCGAAGTTGTTAACAAGTTCGCCTAGGCGAACTTGTTGAACAAGCGAAGTTATGGACAACTTCGCCTGAACATATCAGGCGAAGTTGTCGTGTATTTATATATAGGTTACGGATTGTTTAGAAATGAGTGGTTTTGGTGAGTTCAGTGAATCGTGTGATAGTTGTTAGCAGTTTTGGTTAACGAGTCTGTAATAGTGATATCGTATCACGTGTTCGGTTATCAATATAACGTGTTCGTTTATTGTATCGTGTTTGTTTGATTTGCTTTCTACACTCGTAACGATCTACGCAGGGATTCCGCACCTGAGTAGAACGCGATATCTCGTGTGATCCGTCCAGGGAACCTACATATATTTATACATATAATTTATATATATATATATATATACAAATAACTGTTGATGAAACGGTCATATACCCGTTATAGAACGATTATAAATTTTCAACTATAAATAATCAATTATCAATCTCAATTCTCTCACAAATACAAATAATTTTCTTCTCGGGAATACTCAAGATAATATTTTAAAAGCTAATTCACCCAGTTAGAGAGTTAATCTTTTCATAATTTTGAAAGATGTTAACTACCATAATGCTGATAATCTTATTGTTCTTAATTTGTAATCTCCCACCTAGAAGAGTTTAATCTTTTCTTTTTTTCATTTATCTATTTATAGCTCTACCATTGTATTTACTTTTAATCTTAATAAGTGTGTAATCATAATATTTATCTTATTTGTGTTAAGTAATAAAATGACAAACATTGCAAAACTTGAATTTCCGGCTCTTCATATCATCGGAGATAATTATATGTCGTGGACGACACATGTTAAACAACATCTCAAATCAATGGTTGTTTTGAATACAATAACGGATGGAAATAATTACGAGTACAAAGACAAGGCAAAAGCCGATGTCTTCCTCATTAAACACATTGACGAGATGTTACAATTTGAGTATTCAAATTGTGAGGATCCATTGTTTTGCTGGAAGATTTAAAATGATGATTTGATCATCAAAGGGAAGTTCTACTTCCCACTGCTAGAGATGAATGGAACAATCTCAGGTTCCAAGATTTCGAAAAAGTAAATGAGTACACCTCTGCTTTGTTCATAATATGCTCAACGCTCTGATTTTGTGGGCATACTGTTACTGAGGAAGATATGTTGGAGAAAACTTTCTCCACATTTCATGCATCAAATATGAATTTGCAACACCAATATAGGTTGCTAAAATTTAGAAGATATAATGAACTAATTTCGTTTCTCCTCGTAGCAGAAAAGAATAACAGGCTTTTAATGAAAAATCTTCAATCTCGTCCCACCGGATCACTAGCAATCCCATAAGCAAATATTGCTACTAATAATGACACTAAAGAAAAAATGTGGGCACAAGGCCGTGGTCGTGGCCATTTTGATAAAAGTTATTCTAATTGTCGAAACCGTCCATTCAAAGGTAATAATTACCGAGGTAATTTTCGTGGTTGTGGCCGTGGCCGTGGTTGAAATCAAAGAACCACCAATTACCACGCTCCACAAAACAAACAATTCCAACCAAAACAATAAATGGAATGAAGTCGGTAGGTCCGAAAACCAAGGCACTTCATGTTTTAGATATGGAAGTACAAACCACTGGTCAAAGGCTTGTCGCACAGCTTCATATCTGTGTGAACTATACCAAACCTCTCTCAAAAGAAAATAGAAACAAGTGAACCATGTGGATAACTTTGATGATCTCAATGTTGAGCTGAAGATTGCAGACTTTTATGTGGAACTCTGAAACAAATGTTGCTTGACAACAATAATTATATGCAATAATTTAATGTTTCTTATTATCTCTAATTATGTGTTTTCCTTCATGTACTGTTTGTTTTTCAATTAAATAAAGTTCCAATTAAAATATCATAATGTCTTCGTTATACACTTATTATTTTTCTTAATATTTTCAAGATTTAAAATCAAAATCACTGGAGCACAAGATCAAACAAATGAAGAAGATATATGTATAGCGGATAGTGGAGCCACGCATACTATACTTAGATCTAAAAATTATTTTTATGAACTAAAACCAACAAAAGGGATCACTAATACAATATCAGGTCCTACAAACTTGATAGAAGGAGTGGGAAAAACTAATTTAGCACTACCAAATGGTACAAAGCTCAAAATATAAAATGCTTTATTTTCCTCAAAATCAACAAGAAATTTGTTGAGTTTCAAAAACATATATCATAATAGATATGATACTCAGTCAAGGACTGTTAGTAATGAAAAACATTTGCATATCATAAGCAAAGATCAGGTATTGGAAAAACTGCCAAGGCTCCATTCTGGTTTACATTATACATATATAAATGTGCCTCAAGCACATATGGAAGCCAAAGAAAATTGTTGTGATTCTGGTATCATAAACTTATGGCATGACATATTAGGCCATCCAGGATCAACAATGACGAAAAGGATCATTGAAAATACACATATGCATTCATTGAAAGATCATAAGATTCACAAAATAGATTTTATATGCCTCAATGTAGATCTTGTTCTCTTGGCAAAATTAATTACAATGCCTTCTTCATTAAAAGTTGATAAAGAATCACCAGTGTTTCTTGAAAGAATTCAAGTTGACATATGTGGACCAATTCATCCACCATGTGGACCATTTAGATACTTCATGGTCTTAATAGACGCATCCAGCAGATGGTCTAATGTCTCTTTATTATCGTCTCGTAATGTCGCTTTTGCAAAATTTCTTGCTCAAATTATCAAATTACGTGCACATTTTCCCGGTTATACCATTAAAAGAGTAAGGCTTGATAATGCGGGAGAGTTTACATCACATGCTTTTGATGATTATTGCATGTCTGTGGGGATTGTTGTTGAACACCTTCTTGCTCATGTACACACATAAAATGGTTTAGCTGAATCGTTGATCAAACCCCTACAACTAATAGTTAGGCCATTAATAATGAGGATAAAACTCCTTGTTTCTATTTGGGGCCATGCAATTATGCATGCTGGATCACTAATTCTTGTGATACCAAGTGAAAATCATAAATACTCTCCCACACAACTTTTTTCCGGAAATGAGCCAAACATCTCCCACCTTAGAAATTTTGGGTGTGTTGTGTATGTTCCTATTGCACCACCACAACGCACAAAAATGGGTCCTCAAAGAAGGTTGGGAATATATGTTGGATATGAAACATCTTCCATCATAAGATACCTTGAACCTTTAACATGTGATGTATTTACAGCACGTTTTTCTAATTGTCATTTTAACGAGACAATAGTCCCGACATTAGGGGGAGAAATGAAAAAGCAAGAAAGAGATATATCATGCTGTGTGCCATCATTGTTACACCTAGACCCAAGGTAAAAAAAGTGAGACAGAGGTTCAAAGATAATACATCTACAAGAAATTGCCAATCAGTTACTTGATGCATTTACTGATATAAACAGGGTCACTAAATCTCATAAACCAGCTGCTAATGCTCCGGCTCGAGTTAAGATTCCAAATAAGCAAAACCATAATAATGCACCTCATGAATCCCAAAAACGTTTAAAGCGTAGGAGGCCAATCGGCTCAAAGGATAAAAATCCTCGAAAAAGAAAGGGCTCTGAAATGGATACTGACCCTAATGAAGGAATGAATAACAAAACCTTCCCTCAGGAAGGAGTAAATGATATAACCTTCCCCCAAGAAGAAATAAATGATTCCAATAAAGAGTTGTCAATCAACTATGGCCAAACACATATAATATGGAATTGAGATGAATTGGAAAATACTGATGATATATTTTCTTATTCCGTGGCAAGCGATATTATGAAAGAAAATGATGACCCTAAACCAAAATCTGTAAATGAATATCAAAATCGACAAAATTGGAACAAATGGAAAAATGCCATGCAAGCTGAATTAAATTCACTAAACAATCTAAAGGTTTTTGGACCTATTGTTATTACACCAAATATTGTAAAGCCTGTAGGGCATACAAAGCTAGACTTGTAGCTCAAGGTTTTTCACAAAGGTTAGGGATTGAATATGATGAAACATATTTCCCTGTTATGGATGCAATAACCTTAAGATATTTAATCAACTTAGTAGTCTCTGAAGATTTAGAGATGTGTCTTATGGATGCTATCACAACTTAATTGTATGGTGTAACAACTCGGATATTTTTAAAATATTATTTTTATCCGTTTACCCGACCCGCTCTTATGTTCGGAAAACTTTAACAATAAAATATCGCGTTTAACCAGTCATTATTATTATCTTAATATTATTGTTAATAATTTAAAAGTACTTTGATTAATATACATTTTTAACCCAATCTAAACTATTTTTGTTCTCATCTTTAACTAGAAGGACCATTGGGCAAATCTGATTTATATTATTATATTATAATATCTTAACCCTATAACTCGTTTACCCATATTCTCTTACCACACCCATCTCACGAATCCGGATCCTGTTTTGGTTAACTTAGGCCTTAATTCTCGTGTGTAACATGGAAATTGAATCACACTTTGATAATCTTGCTATAATCGGCCTTGCCGACATCAACAAATACGTTAATTGATCAATTGATGATTCATATTAACTATTATAAGGAAGCCGACCTAAGCCATTCATGAATATACAATGTATCGACCACCAAAACACAATTAAACTTACCAACATCATCCTTATACCAGCGCCTAACAAACCCCTACAATCAATTATATTATCATCGTCGTTTGGTACCAGTTCTTGATCCACATAAATTCGACCGTCTCATCTCGTCGTCTGCCATCAATCCGTCATTGTTATAGGTAATCATTGTATTCAACAAATTCTTTTTTGATCTAGAAACATACGCCCTAACATTAATTAAACCTAAAACGAATGGATTGATTGATTTAAGATCTAGGGTTTATATTCAATTTTGGGGGTTTCTGGGGGTTCTGGTTAATTAATATAATTTCTAGATCTTGAATGTGTGAGGCACTGGCTCAGCTGGCCAGTGCAGCGTGCGTTTAACTCCGTGAGCCGCCACTGGCGCGGGTTCGAGTCCCGGCCATGGCAGGCTGTTTTTGTTATTTTTATTATTATTTACTCGTGAGAATCAAGTAGAGTAATTATATATACAAGTAGAGTAATAATCATAGAGTAATTATGTAATTACTCTATGATAATTACTCTACTTGTATATATAATTACTCACCTTGATTCTCACTTTAGCACGTTAATTTCATTTGTATTTGATCCAAACCCTATATATATACATATATGTATGTATGTATATGTAATATATTATTAGAGGTTTTGATTATTTAAAATACATGATTTGAATTTATATATTAAACCTTAATGTGTTATATAGTTATTAAGTATTTTATATAAGATTTTAGTTATATAAATTATTTACTATTTATTGTTGATTATTGTCTTTATGTATTTAAAAAAAGCTTTATTGTTATTATTATTAAAAATTTATATAAATATCTTAAACATATTTTTAGCTTAAAATAAATGTCTTTATATAAACTATGAAATCTTTATAAATATGCAATTAACTACCTTTATGTATTTTATATAATTAAAAGTATGTTATAAGCTTAATAAATAAAAGTTGTATTACCAAGTAATAAAAATTAGTAACAAATAGCTTTTGTATGATTACTCGATCCTTAAAATATCCGAATCTCTACCTAGTCACTTATTTATATTTGTTTTCGTAATCATTCGTTAATAGGACATCTCGTCAGTATTCTTTGAAGAGTTTGATCTATCATACACATTCTTATTATATTGTTTTCCCCTTTTCGTCTGTTGAGGTGTGTACCACATTCCCCTATTTTACTTCTTTTTCCATGTTTTGGGGACATATGCGTAAATTATATGTCTCATATATACTTATACTCAAAACTGCAACTATTGTCTTATGTGTTAACAACTTATACCTTACTTGTTTATGTGTTTATTTGCTTTATATGCTTCCGCATTCGGAGAGGTCCAACATAATCTCAGTCTACTATGATCATACGCCAGTCGTTATAGCCTTTATGCTTCTCGACATCTCAGTTATACTTGCTCATTTGGTTAATTTGTTATTCTCATATGACTTGTTGAAATTACTTATTTTTATATATACTATATGTACATTTAAACTGGTGTGTTGCTCACTCAACATTATGTTGAAAAAACTACTTTATTTTCATCGCATATGTAGGTATTCATGTGACGTGAAGTAATTAGAAGATCACTTAAGGATGTACGCTAGAAGAAAATATTAACGAGACAATATTATTTATGATATATATTTGTTTGATACACTATGGTTTTGTTTGAATATTGTATGGAGTTTTGTTTTATAGGTAATTTAATTAATAGAAACTGAAACTCATATTATTGCTTGATAGCAACCTTTGAAAAGCTGTGAGCAATCAGTTCGCGCCCCGGCATTTCCGCCGTAGGTTGGGGTGTGACACATTGGTATCAGAGCAGAAGGTTTAAGATAGGTCGTTAGTGGTGCCATAGTAACATGCTTAGGAGCCCCATACGTGTTTAACTATTTGCCTTATGTGTTCAAAAGCTAATTGTTTACAGCTTTCTTATATAATTCTTTAATGATTATTTATTATTGTATTGTTATGCACACACACACACACACACACACAACTCTGAGGCTATGCCTCAACATTCAAAGAAAACTTTTCGAAATAGATTGACTTTTTATTTTTGGGAAATTCCTTAAGAATTCCCTACTTTTGTTTTATTCCTTCATCTTAAGGTTAGGTAGCATGAAAAATTCCTCTCGGCCAAAGAGGAACACAACTGTCATACGACCGACACCTTAGGTTGTTTTTAAACCGAATTCACGGTGGTTTGTGGCTAACTCGGTTTTTCCGATTATTGTGTTTTGTTATTTATATGGTTAGTTGGGTGAAAAATCCATGGAACCCATGGGCCCTCCTACTATCCATTTCCCAGTTTGTTTTATGTTTTTGTTGGAGTTCATCATACGTGGTGGTTCACGGGATGCTCCGACTACTCATATTTCTCTCGTTTGTTCGTTATTTATTTTGGTCGGTTAGAACGCCATGTAACGCTCATTGGGCCGACAAACTATAGTGTATTGTTAATTCGTTAATTAGTTGGGACAATCAAAATGCCATGTAACGCTCACGGACTGTCCAACTTAGTTGTTTTTATTCGTTAGTTTCGCTGGGTCATTCAAATTGCCATGGAAAGCTCATGGGAGGCCAACATCCACAAATATATTTCGTTTGTTTATTGTAAAGTTAACTTAATCAAATAACAAATCTAAATTTTAAACTGACTTATCTCCTCGTATAGTCATTACACATTAATCATATTGACTACATCAACTAATAACTATTTACGCAATGTACCCCCATCATGCTATAATCTTTTACTTTTAATACTTATGACGCAAATCCCATTACTTCTTAAGGCAACGTTATTATAAGTTATCTACATACTTAAACATTTTATTATACTAATGTCTTCCTCAAACTTATCCTCTATTTCATAAATCTTTATTTTGGTCCTCGTAGAATGTCTCACCTAAGCAAGCACCGTCGTCCTCGACATCAATAGTCTAGTTCTCATGACTACCGCGTGTATAGTCAAGGAATTAACTGCTGCAACCTCTAAAATATGAACTCAAATTCAAAACATTAATACAACCAAATTCAAACTTGTTCATTAATTTCCTTGATTTAAATCTTAATTCATTTACCCCTACTCATCCTTGCATCAACAACAACGACCACATCAAGCGCAAGTCTAATAAAAAAAACTATGTTGTTAATCAAATCAATCATCAACCTCGACAAAATCAAAGTATCCCAAACAAGAAACTCTCCATCGGTATTCACCCGTTATGCCCCACTAGTAACTTTCATAATTCGACTTAATCCTCATGTCGTTTTTGCACCCAATGTGATCATTTCAATCATCCTCGCATACACTTGCCCCACCATCACTACTACTCGCAAAATCAAAAATTCTACCGCTAACCACTGCCCCAACATCAAAAAGAGGCGGTTGAACATCCTCATCGCCATCAAGAACAAAAGTCTTGACCGACAAAGACTCCTTAGACTTCAGAAATTCAGCAAACGTCTGGGAGCGAAATGTCCCACTGGCTGACTGACTGACGGTAACCTTAGGTAACCCGTCCACAGTTGCCTTCATCGGTTCAAAAACAGACGCCGTAGACTGAAACTCAGATGGAATAACGGATTCTGCCGATACAGGCACTGTCGTCACAATGGTTTCGGCCTCAGACGGGCCAACCACACCCGTCATCATCGGCAAAGTCACCGACTGTAGCGCAGACGTCGCCTCATACAAGTTGCCTACACTTATCGTCATCGAAAAACTAATAACACCCGTCACCAAAGGTATGGTGACAGCGGAAGACACGTCGGATGAAACTTCCATTGAAGAAGACATCTTCAGGAACCTAGAAGGAAAAGAAACAATTAAGAAGAGAAGAAATATACCAACAATATTAGTTCACAACACGTCATACCTTGAGACTTAACCAAGCTAGTCATTTTCATGAACCCGCCAAGGCAGGGCTTCTAGAAGAGACGAATCTCTTCCTCTTCTTCATCATTGTCCGTCAAAGCGGACGCTGCGTGGTGTGGGACAATGAGCGTCCCAGTAGCAGCAGAAAAAACAAAAGTGGAAGTGGAGGACACCGTAGTATCCACCACAGTTCCAGCCAGAGAGGTTGGAGGCATCACAAGCCCACCAACCGTCAAAATTAGGACGACGGCGAGCGGACTTGTGTCCACAACGGTTCCAGGCTGAAAGACTGAAGGCAAAGAAGAGCCTTCAGTAGCCTGGCCGCCAGCGGTTGGGAGTAACGGAGCGCCAGCGCTAGAGCCAGACAACACAAGCAATGTCGCCGAAGAAGATACGAGAGGTCCAAAGGGAACGTTGGACAAAAGGATGACATCGTCATCATCATGCACGACGTCTCTCATGGCGGTATATATCTGAGGCGCAACCGCCTTTCAACCGCTAGCTTGTTCGCTCTTCCCGCCGTATTTAGGAAAGCGCACAACATGAGACCGTTTACCTGGAAATAAAACAAAAGATAAAAAGGAGTAAGTACAAGAAAACACATAAGTCAGTAAAGGTAATATTACAACTTACCCTCTTTTCGGTTAACGAAGCTGGGAGGTGGCAGCGGCCGTGGTGGAAATGACTGCCCCATAGGAGGAGGAAACACAAAGTTTGGAGCAGTCCTGGCAAGGATAGGCTCCTCCCACGGACCTAGCTTCCGGTGGTACAAGATCTTCGTACCTTCAGGAGGAGGTTGCAGCAACAACATCGTTTCCTCCACCTCAGCAGTCACAAAAGAAAGTTAGTATATTAATAAGAACAAATGGAAAAAAGGGACCTTCGTCGCATCATCCCATATGCGACTCATCCCAAACAGCACCAACGCGCGCTCTGGATAAGAACGGAGTGGGGAAAGGCTGGCCTGTAATGTGTTAAACCAGTCCGTCCTAGAATAAGGGACGGGTTTAGGCTTCGGTAGGTCCTTAGCATCCCCAAAATGCATAACATGGGGGACCACATGCGCAGTAACGTAGCAGAAGAGACTCTTCCACTCATGCAGAATTTTCGGCGCATCCAGAGCAATGGCCTTGGCGCCAGGACGGGTAAACAAGTTATACCAGCTCTGAGAATAGCGCCACCCGTAGAAGGCCGACAACTTGTCAGTCGAGGGCTTGATGCCGAGGCAGTGACAAGTGTACTCGAAATGGTGGATACGGGCCATTCCGAGAGGGTGTATCTGGGTTAGATGCAACCCAAACACATCCAAAACCTCCAACATAAATCGGGTAATCGGCAACCGGAAGTTACCATGAAGAAACTACTCCTTGTACACGACAATCTTGCCGGCAAGAGCCTGCCTGACTGTCTTGTCCGGAGCAGGCAACTCAGGGTCAAACTCAAGGCCAAGGTGGTAAACCTTGACCATGATATCGAAGTCTTCGCAAGACATCCGACAACCAATGAACTCCATAGTGTTATTCTTCTTTGGTTTTGAGGGCTGAGACGACTCAACCATAAAAGAAATTATAAGAAAAGGAAGGGGAAAAGAAGTATAGAAGAAGCAAATGAAATTTGGTGAATTAGGAAATCGGGAGTACAAAAGGGAGTACAAACGGGAGTACAAAAGGGAGTACAAAAGGGAGCTACAACCTCTCCTTTTATACCCTTCGCAATTAATGTCGGTGTGGAGTACAAAAGGGAGCTAAGACACGCGGTCCAATCACCAGGCAACATGCTAAAGACAATTCAGGAAAATGTGATACATCTGGGCGCGTCACCGGGATTCTCGCCCACGCTCCTGACACAGACAAAAAAACTGTCTGCAGAACGTAACCGTCGTCAAACTGTCATGTCAAACCGTCGCTTCACTGACATTCATTTAATTCATCTTTGCCCGTCAAAATAAGACGTCACATCTTCAACAAAATGGATAAGCAAGTATTGTAAAAAAAGGCTCCGCCATGGGACGGTTATCAATAACCTCCCACCAACAAAGGCTCCGCCATGGGACGGTTATCAATAACCTTCCGCCAAAAAAGGCTCCGCCATGGGACGGTTATCAATAACCTCCCGCCAAAAAAGGGCTCCGCCATGGGACCGTTATCAATAACCTCCCGCCAACAAAGGCTCCGCCATGGGACGGTTATCAATAACCTCCCGCCAAAAAAGGCTCCGCCAGGGGACGGTTATCAATAACCTCCCGCCAAAAAAGGTCTGCCATGGGACGGTTATCAATAACCTCCCGCCAAAAAATGGCTCCGCTATGGGACGGTTATCAATAACCTCCTGCCAACAAAGGCTCCGCCATGGGACGGTTATCAATAACCTTCCGCCAAAAAAGGGCTCCACTATGGGATGGTTTTCAATAACCTCCTGCCAACAAAGGCTCCACCATGGGACGATTATCAATAACCTTCCGCCAAAAAAGGCCAAAAAAGGCTCCGCCATGGGACGGTAATCAATAACCTTCTGCCAACAAAGGTTCCCCTGACACCAAGGTACAGTTATGCATAACCTCCCGCCAAAACGCATACGTCATGGGAGGGTTACCAATAACCTTTACCTAAATGAAATACTCCCCATGATAAGTCAATAGCTCCCCTTTCTTCAAAAAGGGCACCTACAGACTAGGGGGACTTGTAGGGGTAGGGTACTAAACCCACCCTAAAGTAACATATAGTCCCGCTGAGCGAAGATATTAAGCGCCCAACGGATAGCATGGCGCCAGGAATATGGCCAATATAATAAACATCCACTGAACCTCGGGAATGGTAGCGCCAAGATCTCCATCAGCATGGGACAAAAAGGAAGAATATACATCGGAAATATCTCTCAACCAATGGGGAATAAACCACACATAAAAGACGGTACAACATAGTACACCACGTCAATATTAAAAGGCCAGGATGCCCATTAACCTCCATGATCGCACGAGTGGAGAATATAATTGGTGGAAACCCTGACAAGGCAGTTGGCCATACTCTCTCTCCTACCAACTATAAATATAAGTTCATCTCCAAAAAGTAGGATCCATCATCCAATATTATATACTCTTACTTTAGAACAAATACTGATTCTCACGCCGGAGGGTGGTTACGAGAGAATCCCCCCATATTCCTCGTAACGAGCTCACGGTGTTTTGTTTTGCAGGAAACATTCATCTGCGCCAAGAAGGATTCTAACCCATCGTGGGAATACTTAAACATAACCCTTGGACTAAGTCATTAGACCTAAGGGGTGGATTCGTGTTTCTTCAGGTGGCCTAATAATCGGAGTTATAAGCTTGTACGATTTTACAGATTTGAGTTAACTTAATTAATTACATATCTAAAAATATCTTAAATTTCTGAACATCTATTGGTTCGAGTGGCTTCATCCTTTAAGTAGTTATCTATAATATATATAAACGAAGACATAAAAATCCTACGTGTCGAAATGTGGTCGCTCCCCCTTTTTTTGAAGTCGCCAGATTTGCTTGATTTTTAAATGGAGGCTTCTCATGCATTTGACCCGAATTCATGGGTATGGTTCTTACCAAACCCAGATAATCCTTAAACGGGTTATAACATCTCATTAAATTAAAAATTATTCTCACCAAATTATTTATGTAAAAATCCTATAAAATAGGATATAATGAAAAATAATATCTTATTTATTTTAAAAAAGATATATATATTATTTAAATTAAAAAACCAATTTGATAGTAAAAAAATAAACGGGTCTGGGGTCTTATCAAACCATATGTATATTATTAACTTTCATAAATATTATTTATAATTAAAAAACCAATTTGATAGTAAAAAAAATAAACGGGTCTTGGGTCTCATCAAACCATATGTATATTATTAACTTTCATAAATATTATTTATAATTAAAAATCCAATTTCATAGTAAAAAAAAATAAACGGGTCTTGGGTCTCATCAAAACCATATAGCTTTTAAACCGGATTATAACATCTCATTTATTTGTGAAACAATTTATAATACCAAATTATTTATGTAAAAATCATATAAAATAAGATATAATAAAAAAATAATATCTTATTTATTTTTTAAAAAGATATATATATATATATATATATATATATATATATATATATATATATTTATATGATTGATTTCTTTTGAGAACCGCTTTGAGTTTTAAGAACTCGAAAGAACTCAACGTAACAACTTTTTTTGAATATTTTTTACACATGTGTAATACGTAAGTGTAAGTAATGTACAAAAAAAATACCGTAATTTTTTACACACCGAATCTACTTTTTACACATGTGTAACTAAAGTTTAAACTTGTGTAATCAACAAAAATCTTTATTCTCTCTCCTAATTCATTTTTTAATCAAATTTAATCTCAGCCACATATTCTAACTCATTTAATTAAATGTGTGGTCTAAAATTGAATTCTTAAAGTTCTTACAACTCATCTTCTCAAAATATCCCTCCCCTACATGTATATATATATATAGGTATTGGTTCATTTAAGAAGTATTCTTGCAGCGAGAAGTGTTACAACCAATCATATATTTTTTTATTTGTTTTTCCATTAAATTATCTACAAGGGTATAAATGTAATCTATCATTTATGTTAATTTTGGTAACTATTAATTGCAAGAGGTTTCATATCATATTATTTATTTTTATTTGTTTATAATAAAATTATAAAGATTTTCATCATCATTGACCATGTCATAATTTTAAACATCAGAATACCAACAAAGATCAAATAAAAATATTTGTGTCGAGGAAAATATTCATATTGAATGAATAGTAGTTATTAATGGCATCACATTAATCTAACATTATACAGAAAAGCTATATAGAAATCACAATAATATTAACAATATACATGTATAATTGTATGTAAACATGGAATTCCACATTGCTCATATTTAGAGATTCTTATAATATTAACAACAACAACAACATTATTTACCACAACTTAATATTTTCCTTGGACAATATCATAATCATGTTTCATGAGCTGCTTGAATTTCGCATGTCATTTTCAAGCACACATATATTTTCCAAAAACAAATACCATAAATCAAGTAAATGTATTATAATATTTTAATAAGTACGTTTAACTTTTTTTTTTATATATATTTATTCAGCATAGCCTAAACAATAAACATGTTCATCCTACACAACAATTTACATATACGAACCACGCAAAGTAAACATATCTATCCTACACATTCTACACATTTATTCGTTAACAATAATATCCTACACACCTTACACAATAAAAAAAACTTATCGTATGCATCCTACATAGTAAAAAAAAACTTATCCTACAAACCATACACAGAAAAAAAAAAACTTTTCCTACACACCCTACACAAAAAAAAACATATCCTACACACCGTACAGAGTAAACAAAAACTTATCCTACATACACCTACACAGTAATAAAACTTATCCTACACACCCTACATAGAAAAAAACATATCCTACACACCGTACACAGTAAACAAAAACTTATCCTAGATACCCTACACTGTTATAAAACTTATCTACACACCCTACACCGAAAAAAAAACATATCCTACACACCGTACACAGTAAACAAAAACTTATCCTAAATACCCTACACAGTAATAAAACTTATCCTACACACACTACACAGTTAAAAAATACACTTACCCTACACAAGTACACAACTGAGATGCTTGGTGAACATGTGTTGTTATCTTTTTTACAAATTAATCCAATATAAAAATCATAATTTTTTGATTGAATATTCTCGGTAGATAATGTTGTAAAACTTGATTGAGAAAAAATATATGTAAACGACATACAATTATGAATCCTTGAACCTTAACAATTTGAGTTAATAGTAAAACTCATAATTGTTTGATCAAAGTGAATAATGTCAACGTAAATTAATTTAGGCATAATTATGAGGATTTGATAAAGGTGATGCATTTTTTCTTTTCTGCCTAAATATATTTGTCGATTTTGCCCTTTCACATTAATAACCACCATATCAATGCCATTTGTAATTACAAAAATGTCATTTGTATTTTGTACCATTGATTACATTTATCAATGGCTAAGATTCACTTCTCGTATTTCTCGTTATAATTTTACTTCTCGCATGATCGGTCCCCTATATATATATATATATGTTATTTAAATTAAAAAACCAATTTGATGCTAAAAAAAGGGGGTCTTGGGTCTCATCAAAACCATATTGCTTTTAAACCGGGTTATAACATCTCATTTATTTGTGAAACAATTTATAATCAAACCATAAATATATTATTAAATTTCATATAATAAAAAAATATAAATTAAAAAATAAATAAATATTATGATAAACAATATAAAACAACCTCGTAATACGGGGGATAAAAACTAGTAATATATATGTATGCAACTAGGGTATTAATATGATTAAAGCGATGTGGGAATATATTGATCTTACCTTACAAGCAATAAAAAAGGGTAAGGCTATGGAGAGCACTCGTGTGCGTCAGCTGCAGGCTACAATTTCTAGGAACGTAACTTGTGATTTTCAGGAAAAAAAAATACATACTAAAGAAAAAGTCGAAACTTTAATACTTTTCCAATAATATTTTATACTATTCACTAATTTTAATCTAGTTACTTTTTATATCATCTAGTTACTATTCAGTAATTGTTTGTATATATGTTCTTATGTTCTATTTTAACGACTGATCTAGGGTATATATGTTCTTATGTTCTATTTTAACGACTGATCTAGGGTAAAACCAAATAAAATAATATAAGTGTTACGATTACGATAATACTCTAAGCACGTGAATAATCAGTTTGATACCCGAAAATTTAATGGGAGATTTTCACATTAAATTTAATGAAACTTAATTTAATGAAACTTAAATTAGAAAGTGTTTTTCCCTTTAACTGAAATTTTATATTTTAATTTTATTTTCCTTTTCCAATTTTAAAACTTTTGGTATCATGAGATTTTCACATGTATACATAAAAAATAACATTAAAAATTTATAATAATATAGATAAATAAATCAAGAAAGGTATCCCTACACCAATTTATCGCTTCTCACAAAGCTGATATGTTGGTTTTTGGGTAAAAAACAATATACTTGATAGACTTACAAAAAAAAAAAACAACCTCTTGATTTTTGTTTGAATGTAATTGTGTTATGTGATATTCACTTTATTAAGGTTATCACAATAAACAATAAAGTAAACATTATGTTATTTGCGAATCACAAAGGTCATTGTCATCCAGTCTAGGCACAAAAGTTTGACCGAGATACATCATTTATTCTAATATTAGTTAACATCATATCGATGGGAATGATACAATAGCATTTAAGTTTAGCTTTTATTACTCGATAAAATAAAAGAAATGATTATTCATATATTCTTTTTTGATATTTATACACCCTTTAAACAAATATTTTATCTTCTATATACATCCTATAATGGATGTACGATTAACACATTCTATAATAAATAATAAAAGTGATGGGAGTTTTTTGAAAATAAATCAAAGTGAAAGAAGGGAAAATGGTAAGAAATCGATAAAGAAAGTCGAGGCGATGATGAGGGAGAGAAGTCTTCGATGCTTAATTTGACCAAACTTTTATACTCTTTTTCTTATATAACTCACAATTCCTTGTTTTCCTTCTCATTCTTTTTATTTCTGTTACATAAACTATATATATAGAGAGAGAGAGAATCAAATAAGAAGTTTGGTTTCCTAAGAAGGCTAGGAAGAAGGGTATTTTAGTCTACTATCTTAATATTGAAACCTACTTAATTTAATTTCAAAAACCCACTTAATTAAAACCCACTTAAATTTTCACTCATCTCCTACAACTACCACCGCCCACCGCCACCCACCGCCACCACCTTGCCGGAAAAGTCTTTGGAAATTTCGCCGAAAAATAAAACACTATGAAAAACACAATGAAAAAGACACAATGTAAAAAACACAATGGAATAAACACTATGAAAATAAAAACACAATGAAAACACAATTAAATAACACAATGTAAAAAACACAATACAAAAAACACTATAAAAAAATAAAACACACTTGTATAACATAATTTTGTAAAACACAATTATGATAAAACACACTAAAAACCCACGAATTTTTTTTTATTTTTATAAAGCAATATGATACTCATATAAAAGATAAAAAACACTCGTTTTTATGATGAAATTATTTTGAAAAAAAATGTCGTATAAAAAAGTTATGGACGTTTTAAAATGATGGGGGAATTTGACATGTGCCTTGCATGTGGAAAGAGAAAGTCAACAAATGTGTTATCCCTATTATGCCCTTACCCCTGTTTTACACTTGATGAAATCTTTAATCTAATCTCAACCATTCAATTCTCAAATGAATGGACAAGATTATTTCCTATCCTTCTTAGGAAAACTAATCTTCTTATTATAACTCAAACATATATATATATACCTATATATATATATATATATATATATATCTATTATATATATATTAGTTTTTATCCCCGTATTACGGGGTTTTTATATTATTTGTTTATAATATTTGTATATTTTTTGAATTTTAATTGTATTTATTGTATGAATAATATACTTATGGTTTGATGATAAAATGTTTCACAAATAAATGAGATGTTACGACCCGCTTTAAAAGCTATTTGGGTTTAGTAAGATCCAAAACTGCTTAGTTTTTTTACCATAAATTTGTTTTTTAATTATAAATAACACATATTAAAAAATCATATATGAATTTTAGTATATCTCTATTTTGTAAGATTTTCACATCAAATATTTGGTGAGATTAATTATTAATAAAATCAGATGTTATAACTCGTTTAAGGAGCATCTGGGTTTGGTGAGACCCATACCCGTGAATTCGGGTCAAATGTATGAGAAGCCTTCATTTATAAATAATGCAATCTGGTGGCTTGAGAGAATGTATGAAGCAACCAGAGAGCTTTTAAACGTTTCATTTATATATATATATATGGGGGTGATTAAAGTACAATAATGGCTTATCGTACATTACGTACGCGACCTTATAGAGCGTTCGATTAAAAACACGCGGTGGTAGTTTCGTAAATAACCCAACAGTAGTTCGCGATCAAATTCATCGATTACAAATCGACTCTGATCCAAATTCGGAACTCGTCGCTCTATCTCATCCAATTTCTAAACTCTAATCACAACTTAAAGTATGAAATCTCTAAAGTAAAAAATCAAATCAAAATCAAACGTCGTTGAACATCAAGAAATCTTTAATATTGATCAAAAAATGATGATTTTATCAATCGAATTGATGTGTAAAAGTATTTAGATTCATCAATCGATTATGAAATTGTAGAAATAATGCACTTAATCGAGCTCTTATTAGGGTTCAATAATATTACTGTAAGGCCCCGGTCCCGGTGCCTTACTTTGGCGTTGGATTTACTAATAAACACAGTTCTAAATATCAGAGTTTATTAAAACTTTCGCGGAATAATAATAAGGGTCAACCATTCATTACAAACATTCATAACTTGTCTTTTAAAACATAACATAAAATATAATAACAAATCATCATGACAAATCTTCATATGCCAGCCTCTTCAGATTATGCCATGTGTCCCCCTCAAGCCAGCTGTCTCAGTCTATTTACCTGCGTGCATATAAAAAGTCAGCTACGCTTAGTGAATTCTAGTTAATCAGACAATATACATTACGTTCACGCATTTACATAAATACATATCCGAAGATACATATATTCATCTTTCTTTACATACTTACATACTTTCATTCTTTCTTTCATACTTACACACATACAGACTTTCATTCATACATATACGTTTTAAAGAGCATTCCACCATATAAACTTCACAGATATATCCCTACATTCGCAGATATTGTTAGGGTCTGTTTCCTACATTCGCAGATATTATTAGGGTCTGTTCCTTCTTAACCATATCTGTCACATTACTTTCCCTGTCGATACGTGTAATATCCGAAGATCATTCACGCACCAACAAGCATTCAGTCATAACATTCATACATATACTATCACATCAATCATTATAACATACACTTATCATTTAAGGTAAGTGTATTAACGTTCACATTGAGTATGCACACAGTCCCGAAAACATAACAAGGAAGTGGGGATAGAAACTCACCTGAGTCCTGTTACGTTCACCGTTAATGGTTATTCCTTTCTTTAGCTGTGCAAGTCTAACTGTATAATGATTACACGTATTAATCAACTATCATTATCCATATTGTATTTCTAGTTTAATATAAACCCTCAACGAACGGGGGTCTCGGGGCAGTAGGGTTTTAGGGGCGGCATCCCCTAGCGGGGTCCAAGGGGCAGAGCCCATGGCTGGGGTTAAGCCATAACCTCTTTAAGGTATCTTTCATCAATTAATAAAGTTCAAGGGTTTCTATGTAATTAAAACATTTTATTCTAAGTCCAGGGACCTTTCTGTCATTCTTTCAAAGTATAATTCGTTATCCAGTTCTGTAACGAATGGGGGCTCTATAACGAAAGGGTCTTCATAACGAATGGACTCATTCGTTACTTCATAACGAATGGCCACTTATGGACCCTCATAGCGAATTGACCTTTATAACGAATTGACCCTTATAACGAACTGACCTTCATAACAAAAGGACTCATTCGTTTGGTCTGGCTAACGAATGAACTCTATAACGAATGAGGTTCATTCGTCTCTCACTTAACGAATGGCCTTGAAAAATGATCATAACGAATGAGGGCTCATTCGTTAGTTTTCTGCAATGAATTACTTAACGAACGAAGCTCATTCTTTATTCCATCTTAACGAATTAGCATAGCGAATTCGTAACACGCGCCTAGGGTTAGGTTAGAGAATGTCAGAAATATTCTCTGACATTCCCTTTCTCGTACGCTGCCTTCTTGGCGCTTTAAAGCGGAAAACCGGGTGGTGGCCGGAAAACTTTGTTTTACACCGTTTTTCGCCCCGATCGATCATTTGACCGGCTTATATCCAATTCCACCTGGATCTCGTGGTTTTAACGGTTGTGGGTATCGTTTCGGGACTAGATCTAACGGGTTTAGATCCATATAAGGTCACGATATTATTACCTCGGATTGATGCTCAGATCCTTGTTATTTCGGCTAGAGAAAGAGAGAAAGATGAGAGAGAGCTTAAATGTGTGTCTTGGGTGGTGTAAGGAATGAGTGAATGAATAAATTAAGGAAGGAATATGGTTTATATATGATGGGTCATGGGCTTAAGCCCATGGTCTTTCCTCCTTTCTTATTAATCCAAGTCCGTTACCCACATTTATTTAACCCAACACGAGCGCAACTCATAATAATTAATATTATTATTTTATTAACCAAAACAGGAAACGGGATGTTACAAGTCTTCCCTCCTTAAAGAGGATTCATCCCCGAAACCTAACTACTACTTAAACAATTCTAGATAATACTTGCACATCTCCTCTTCAACTTCCCAAGTAGCGTCCGACCCTTTACGATGCCTCCATATCACCTTTACCAAAGGGATAGCCTTATGACGAAGTTGCTTTTCCTCGCGGTCAACGATCTCTACAGGCTGCTGGATATAGTTTAATTGTTCATAAATTTCGATGTCTACTAATGGCACGTGAGACGTGTCATCAGCTAGACACTTCCTCAGATGAGAAACATGGAAGGTAGAATGAATTCCTTCTATTTCCTCGGGTAAATCTAGCTTGTAAGACACTTCACCCACACGATCAACAATCTTAAACGGTCCAATGTACCTTGGACTCAACTTTCCTCTCTTCCTAAAATGAATAGTTCCTTTCCAAGGCCTGAACTTGAGCATCACATTGTCACCATCGTTAAACTCCATTGGTCGTCGTCGCTTACCAGCATACGACTTCTGACGATCTTGTGCAGCTTTCATTTTTGCCTTGATCTGATCAAACCTTAATGAGGTTTCTTACACAACTTCTAAGCTTCCAAGTTTCTTCTGACCAATCTCTCCCCAACATACCAATGGAGTTCTACAAAGTCTACCGTATAACATCTCAAATGGTGGCATACCAATACTTGAATGGTAGCTGTTGCTATAAGAGAATTCCGCCAGATGCAAATGATCATCCTAACTTCCTCCAAAGTCTAACACGCAAGCACGTAGCATATCCACAAGGGTTTGGATAGTCCTTTCAAACTGCCCATTTGTTTGAGGATGATACGCCAAACTGATGTTCAACCTTGTTCCAATAGCTTCATGGAACTTCTTCTAGAATCTTGAAGTTAAACGAGTATCTCTATCAAACACGATCGATAATGGCACTCCATGATTAGCCACAACTTCCTTTATGAACAAATTTTCCAATACCTCTGACGAGATGGCTTCTCGAATAGGCAGAAAGTGAGCACTTTTCGTCAAACGGTCCAAATCACCCAAATGGTATCATGATGTTTAGCTGTACAGGGTAGTTTAGTTATGAAATCCATGGTGATCTGTTCCCATTTCCATTCAGGTATCTCCAAAGGCTGCATCTTCCCATAAGGTTTCTGGTGTTCAGCCTTAACTTGCAAACATAATCCACTGCGTCGCCCTTCATACCCGACCACCAGTAATATCTCTTTAGATCTTGATACATGTTGGTGGATCCCGGATGAATCGAGTATCTCGACTTGTGAGCTTCATCTAAGATTCGACCCCTGAGACCTCCATGGCGTGGAATCCACATACAGTCAAACTAATCTTAACACCATGAGTATTTTCCATCAGCTCGTCTTGATGTCTGCCAATTCTATCCTTCTTCATTAGCCCTTCATCTGCAAGCACCTTAGACTGCGCATTGACGATTTCACCAAATAGATATGAGTTAACAATTAACTTATACGACTTCACTGTTCCAATGACCTCCTCATTCTTACGGCTTAGTGCGTCAGCGACCACAATAGGCTTACTAGGATGGTATTTGATATCACAGTCATAGTCCTTAATCAAATCTAACCATCTTTTCTGTCTCATGTTTAGCTCTTTCTGCTCGAAGAAGTACTTTAAACTCTTATAATCTGTATAAATAGTTCACTTAGTCCCATATAGGTATTGTCTCTATATCTTGAGAGCATGCACTACTACTGCTAACTCTAAGTCATGCATCGGGTAAGTACTCTCGTGAACCTTCAACTGTCTGGACGCATATGCTATCAATTTCCCTCATTGCATTAACACGCAACCTAACCCACGTGCGAGGCATCAGTACAAACAACCAAATCCTCGTCACCTTCGGGTAAAAACCCATGAATCTCCTATAATAGCCAACCAACCCTAAGAAACTTCGTATTTCAGTTGAGTTTTGCGGAGTCTTCTAGTTTGTTATCGCCTCAGTATTAGCTGGGTCCACTGATGATTAGTTATTTTGAATATATTTCAGTTTTTTTTATTATTTATTTTTAATCGTTTATTCTAGAACTTTCGATACTTCATACGTGTATTATTGGATTTCAGGTCATAGGCGTTAAAGTACTCAATATGGACCTGTTGTGGCATGGAATGAAGACCCGGGATGTCTAGCACGCAAAACGAGGAACATTATGGATTTTTGCCGGTAACAAGTCCCATCGCGATACGCGATGGGCATGGACAAAGGCCTATAGCATATCGCTATGGGTTTAAAAGTGAGGTTTACTTTCTGGTCCATCGCGATACGCAATGGACCATTGAAGACCCCATCGCGTATCGCGATGGGGGGTGCAGACGGGAATTTTAGGTTTATATCTTATTCTTCATTAACAAGAACCCTAACTCCGTTTTGACGACCAAGAGGCGATTCCAGCAGCTACAAGAGGCGATTTTCACCACCATAGCTTGTGCCAAGACCCAACATATGATTCATATCATCCGTATTGAAGATCCAATGATGTCAAGGCTCGACTAATCTCCTAGAATCGCACCCGGGATGTATAGTTTGTAATCTTTACAGTTTTCTCATGTGACTAAGAATATTATTGTATTATTATTGATGATTGATATATGATTATTGATGTTTGGTATTTATGAGTGTTCGATCGCTTTAGGTTTACGTTAGTCTGAACGATCTGTTACAAGTTGCTAGATAATTGATCATATGACTGTTTGGTCAGATTGAATACAATAAAATATACAATTACCCTTAACTGAGTCACACTGGTAAAGACTGTTTGATAACCAGTGTTGTGTGTAAAGTGATTGTTAATGTCTAAGGTTTTGTCTGATTGATCAGTCTTTAGTTAATCGTAATAATTAATCTGTTAGGCTGCATGAGATAACTGTAGGTTGCTTACTTGAATTCCCGGGTGTGATTTGTTTGTTAATTGCTTGAACTCATTTACTTGCGTGTTACTTAGTTCCTGAATTCACTTTAATTGCTTGTGTGATCATCACTAAAAAACAGTTACTTCATAATAGTAAATCTGTACACGAATTGCATTGACCACATACTCCTCGTGGATACGATACCTTACTTATCCTATCTAGTTAGTTTAATTAGGTTTTTGATTGACTTGAACGACGGAAGGGTGGATGGTGTGACGGAGGGTGAGGATGACGGTGGTAGGTTGTGGTGACGTTTGATTGGGTTTTATTAGGTACTCTAGAGGCAGATACCAGACTCCAGGGATTGATGTCGGGTCGGTGGCGGGCAGTACTCGAGTGTGACTCGATTTCATATGTCGAGCTCACACGCGAGTTTTACTCGGCATTCTCATACACCGCCCCATACTTAGACGAGCCACATGTCGTGTCGTTCTCACTTGGACGACATGTGTATGAGATGTCGGTCCCTGATTTTGCTGTTGCGAAGGGCTTTTACACTCAGGAGTATGTTCGGACTCCTGAGTTCTTACAGAGCTTTCGCGGTTATATGCAGCATCAGCAGGCGGACCGACAGTTTTCGATCACTGAGCCTGACCTGGCTCAGTTTTGGGGGCAGATCGCGGACTGGGCCCACTCGAGTTCTGTGGTGGCATCTGTTATCAGGGACCCCGTCCACCGATACTTACACCGTATCGTTGCTTACACTATCGCTGGCCGTCATTCGGGCCGCGATAAGTGTAGCAACCTAGATTTGTTGTGCCTCCTGTCCATGATCACTAGCAGGGAGGCCAACATCACGATGCTGCTTCTTACATCTTTCGCACAAGGCCAGAGTTTACATGGTGCATCGGCCCAGTTAGTATTGGGGCTGTATATTACCAGGATTGCAGAGAGATTGAGCGTATTTGATAGATATCCGGTAGGGTACTTCACTTCGGGTCCGGCTACAGAGCCGTTTGCGTTGGCAGATACTCAGAGGATCGGGATCTGTACTTATGACGATCCACCGGTGCTCATCCCGGTCCGACAGGGACCACATGTACCACCACCAGAGGGTACTGCAGCTGACGTGGCCATGCAGCGGGGGATTCCGACTCATCGTCAGTGCATTCGGTTCCCGCACATTGAGCGGCCTCAGCAGCAGCATCCGCTGAGACAGGCATCAGCATCATCATCTTCAAAGCTACCACCTCAACAGCAGCCAGGCACACTTGAGACGATCTGTCAACAGATATTAGCAGAGGTTCGGGCAGAGAAAGGGGAGGCTAGAGCACACAGAGAGGAGACGTGGGCCCACCTGGCCCGCCATGATAACTATTTTCGTTTGTTATTTGTTGCTTCACAAGTACCGCTCCAACAGTCACTGATTATTACATTGGAGCAGCCGGTGGACCCGCAGGATGATGCAGAGGACGATCCGTCACAGCAGTAGATTTTTGGTTACCTTTTTACTTTATTTTGTTATATTATATTATATTATATTATATTATATTATATTATATTATATTATATTATATTATATTATATTATATTATATTATATTATATTATATTATATTATATTATATTATATTATATTATGGGGAATATTGTAGGGGTAACTGGTTGGGTGCTTATGTATATATATCTTTTGATTGCTGTTGTGTTTGATTTATTTGTATAGTTTGTTGTAATCGAACTTTGTGGGTGTTGTTCGCTATAAACCCTCACGAGATCCCACTCGTCCTCCCGGGCTAGCGGGAGGTTTACAGGGCTTGTTGCATATGCTTAAATGCAATCGTGATTCCTACGAAAGTGAGTTAGGTCTTTAAATGTTTATTATCTAATTTAACAGAATTTACTATGAAACGAATTAATTTGGCTCGGTAATTGTTTTAATAAAATTAACAAATATTCATTTTCATAACTCTTAAAAGACATATGTCTTACACTTGTGAGAAGCTTGCTTCTACACATCTCAAGATTTTGCAGGTTCGATTGTCAGTTTGATAATTGGATGAGACGAGAGTATACGAGTGTTTATGAGAGTTCACGAGCCGACAGGTCCTTCTCCAGTCCCGTTGATGTCAGGTGATTTCAGTTTCATAATTTATTTTGTTTTATCACTTTAAATGTTAAAAGTGTAATTGTATAAGTGTTAGTTGATCCCCACATTTAAATTTCACTTTTTTTTTACTTTTTTTTTCCAAAAATTTTTATTTTTGCTGAAAAGATTAATTTCCCATCCCCACACTTAAATTTCACATTGTCCTCAATGTTAGAAAAAGGAAAATACAAATAAAATAAAAAAAATAAACTAATAAATTGAAACAGACTCCCTTGGTAAATTGACGATATGCCTCGTGAGTCGTGTTACATGCCCTCCAATTCCAACGCGATCAACAAGCTATCTTCAAATAACGTCATCTCTCACGAATAAAAGTAACAATCCTGAAGCAAGTGGCATCCCCACACTTGTTTAAAACCATATCTCACCAACCATCTCATAAGCAACCTTGGAACAACCTGCAAGTAAGAGAAGAAACACCCGGCAGAGCAAAGAAGTAAAACCAAAATAAAAATAAAATAGAAGAAAAAGATAGTATCGGGTTGCCTCCCGGAAGCGCTAAGTTTACTAAAAGTCTTCAGCCAGACTTACTCCCGAAACCTCAATCAGGAGGCTTCTCTTTGATCCTCTTCCCATCGGTGCTCCTCAACACCCTCCTCTTATAGCTAGTTGGGAAGAAACTAATTTCCAAACTCATGTAGGCCCTAAAATACGCATTCGGCTCGATCCACCCATTATTAAAATTCTGAAAATACGACCAATTCGGCACACTTTGATTCCCGAGCCCGAATATCTTCCTTCTTGGGGCTCTTGATTTACGTGGCGATCCACGAACAACTATTTCTAAAAACATATCCACTTTACCGTGAAGACGTGGTTGTTCTTTCACAACGAGATGCAATTCTTTACTCTTCAATTCTTCAGATATCTCTTGTGATTCCTCTTTGACATTTTGTTTCTTAACTGGCTCCCCGAATAACAAAACTTCAAGCTTCTCAAGATCTCTTTCGGGGTCAAAATCACTCTCATCCACATCGGCTGAACCCACCAAATCTTCACCAAATTCATCCCTAAACTCGTCTTCCCAAGAGGGAATACGATCCTCTGTCTTATCCTGCAACCCAATATCCTCAAACTTGATCGTCGGCTCATAAAATTGTATTTGATACTTTAAGCCTCGCCGAAAATCATCCATTATATCTGAAAGTGGTGCTTTTGGATTAATGTTATGGGTGACACGTAAAACATCGTATAATATCTCTTCTGGATGTGGTATGTGATCCATCATTGCGCCAGATGAGTCTTTACAACCGATAATATTCCCCATCTTATCATACACCACACAGAATTTAGGCTGATAGCTGTTTTTATCTAGGTGGTCCATAATTGCCTGTATTTCTGACTCCCATATAGTTAAACCTCTTTGATCTTTATGAGGATTTCCTTCAACTCTGGCCCCGTAGTAACAATCCATGAAGATCACTGCAAAGATAAACTTAAACAAAAAGGATCACGAGCACCAAATAGTAGTAAAATAAAAAAAATATATATTAAAGAAAACTAAACTAATTAAAAGAAATTAAACTAAACTATATTAACCTAACTCCTACGACTCAAAACAAACAATAAAAAAAACAAAAATAAAAAATAAAAACTACTTAGACTCCTACGACTCAAACGAAAATAAAACAAATAGCACGTATGTAACAAATAAGTCCAAGTAATGCTAAAAACGCAATAGCCAAGAGTCCCCGGCAACGGCGCCAAAAACTTGATGTGCTAAAAGTAGTCTAATTATTAACTAAAAATAAGCTAATCTAGACACTAAGTAATAATTCTAGACTCTTAACTTAACTAACACTACTAACCGGCAAGTGAACCGGTCGACTCTAGTACAGCTAAGTAAGTCCGGATATCAAACCCACGAGATTCTTTAAATTACGATAACAAGCTAACTTAGACTTAACTATTGACACGACTATTTATTTATTATTATTAAAGTGGATTTTACAAATAACTATATTTAAACTAATATTAAAACTAATTAATAAAACTTAAGACGACTTAAACCTAAACTTAAATAAGATGATGACAAACAACCACCTAGGCTAGAATCTCTAATGCATCAATTGTCAAATGGTTGGAAAATGCTAAGTTATGGAACCGGGATCTTAAACTATTCACTTAATGGGAAACCGAACATGACCCTTGACCCTTCTCAAGAAGACACCTATGGAATCCTAATAAACTATTAAAATTACCGATTTTAATTAGACTCCCTTATGGTCACTAATTTATTTTATGACAAGTAGCTCTATAAGAAATCCTACCTTACAGCGCAGAAATCAAAGGTAGTTTAAAGAATTCACTCGACTAGATAAATCAAACCTAGACGGACTCCTTACGAAGAACTAAATTTAGCAATTTAAACAACCAAGACTTATCATATAATCTATCACCTTACAGCTATTTAGATTAGCAGCACACTTAAGTCTACTTGATTTATTAATATTGTTCCTATGGTATTATTGCAAATCAACCATAAACTAGTCAAAAACACACAGTAGATGACCTAACAGAATCCTATTATATGACAAACAATTACCAAGGAAACTGTGAAACAATAAAATTCACCAAACAAACTTAAGCACACATATGCATCGAACAAAAAATCAAGAAACCTGTTACTTAGTCATAAACCATAACAAAAACTAAATCCAAACCAAAATCCAAAATCAACAAAAGTTCATCATATGTCTAGGCGGTCTAAGGGTTTTGCCAACAACCATACTCAAGAACAAAAGAAAATAAATTGGTTGAAATAGTGAATTCATAAAGATAATAATAAATTCAAACCAATAATAATGATATTTGGTAGAGTAGGTGTTGAACCCAGACGCTCTCTGCTCAAACCAACGAATTGTTCTCTTGCCATCTTTTATTCAACAGGAGCGACCCTCAAAACATATGATTGATAATGGTGCCTCAAAAATTTTCTTTTTGAACCCCTTGTCTGACTTGCGGCCTAAGCCATACTCCCCTCCAAAAACTATTCTTCCTTATTGATTGATATAATAAAATTTAGGTTATGTAGTGGTCTAGGGCTTTTAATTATTGGTGACCCTTCATGATTTCATGAGCCCACAAGACATCCATCCACCTTATCATTTACTGTAAAAAAATAAAAATCGTAAGTATGTAAATTGATTTTAAGAATAATAACTCATGTAAACTAATTATATTTCTAATATTATGCTATTGCATGACACTTATTATAATACTAGTAATCCGTCAAATCTATTGACTATTTATTTATTAGTCTCAAATTTAGATAAATTATTTCATTTTAGCTCGTTGCTTCATAAAACTTTTAAAAATACTCAATTTTAACTCTCTTAATCATGAAACATTTAAAATTCAATTATGAGCCAAATAAAAGTAATGTTCAATAAAAACTTAGCTCAAAGCACTTAAAAGTATAGGAAATATATATAATAATACGTATATTTTAGACCACATCATTTATATCGTTAACCCTATTCCTCCTGTACGTGTGTGATTTGACCCAAATATATATAATACACATCTAATATATAGTACACACATGTCATTTGAGTACTTTCATTGATGTTCATGGATTACGGGATCGTAGTTGGCAAAATGCAAAAGTGATAGAGGCAATTAGGTTAAGCCTCATTTGGATGAGCGAGAGTGTGGGTACTGGGGGGGTTGGGCCTCATACATTATACATATGAGCGTGGGTAATGAGAGGGGCGTGGGGTTGGGTCCCTTAGAAAACCTTTCTTGGACTTATTTTTCATTTGTTTAACCCCGACATCATGTTACGAGACGATCCCGCTTACTAGGTTTATCTGTAATTGTATTTGTTTTTTATTTTGTATTTGTATTTGTTCAAGTATTAAGCATCACATTATTATGCTTCAAAAAAAAGTTTGAGGAAAAAGCCAAATTCAGTTATGTATTCAGTAGTTCGTTTATGTAAAAAAAAATGAAATAAGCATTTATGTTAGTTTGTTTATTTAGAGGTTTTATAAGTGTGGGGATAGGGGAAATTTGAAAAGTTTTAACCCGATAGTACCTCGAAGAGTATTCAGAAACCAAAGTTGTTAACTATTAATTATTGCCATTAATGTCAAGTCATAGGTTTCTGGTCATGGTTGGTTTTTCAGCTTTTCAATAGTCTTACTCACAAATGTTTTCATAACGAGAAGCTGAAAATGGGGTCGTTTAGGCGGGGATAACGAGTCATGGGGACAGGTACACATGTTTATATCGTTAACCCTATTCCTCCTGTACGTGTGTGATTTGCCCCAAATATATATAATACACATATATATATATAGTACACACATGTCATTTGAGTACTTTCATTGATATTCATGGATTACGGGATCGTAGCTGGCAAAATGCAAAAGTGATAGAGGCAATTAAGTTAAGCCTCGTTTGGATGAGCAATTGTGTGGGTACTGGGGGGTTGGGCCTCATACATTATACATATGAGCGTGGGTAATGAGAGGGGCGGGGGGTTGGGTCCCTTAGAAAACCTTTCTTGGACTTATTTTTCATTTGTTTAACCCCGACATCATGTTACGAGACGATCCGGCTGACTAGGTTTATCTGTAATTGTATTTGTTTTTGATTTTGTATTTGCATTTGTTCCAGTATTAAGCATCACATTATTATGCTTCAAAAAAAAAGTTTGAGGAAAAAGCCAAAAATATGTCTGTGTATATTCAGTTATGTATTCAGTAGTTCGTTTATGTAAAAAAAATGAAATAAGCATTTATGTTAGTTTGCTTATTTAGAGGTTTTATAAGTCAGTTAGTTTGTATAGTAGTTTCGTTTATTTAGATGTTTTGTAATAAGCCGGGTCGGATCGTTTAAGCTACTTAAATATTTCCCTTCCATACCCTTACACCTGGCCCCGTTACAACCCTTTTAAGACCTCTTGATTTGCATTTGTGTCAAAGCAGCTTTATGTGTAAGGCCCCGTTACCGGTAGCCCTACTTTCGTGTTGGATTTACTCATAAACGCAGTTCTAAATATCAGAGTTAATTAAAACATTCACGGAATATAAAAGCTTTCATAAAACATTTCATAACAAAACACCTCTTGTCTTAAAACAACATCTTGTCTTTCAAAATAAACAAAATATTAAACTTAAACGTCTTGAGTCTTCCGATGCCAGCCCCTTATTCAGTGCCACGTGTCTCCTCAAGCGAGCTGCCTCATCCTACTCACCTGCGTGCATACTAAAAGTCAGCTACGCTGAGTGAGTTCTAGTTAATCACATAATCATACAATACCTTCTTACATTTCATACTTAACCTCTTAACTTTCTTACATACACACGTAAGTGCATATACTTTCATTCTTACCTTCATACTTCCTTTACATACATAATCATACGTTTTAAAGAGCCTTTCGCTCTATAACCTCACAGATATTATAAGGGTCTGGTCCCTAACATCACATATATTATAAGGGTCTGGTCCCTAACATCACAGATATTATTAGGGTCTGGTCCCTAACATCACAGATATTATTAGGGTCTGGTCCCTAACATCACAGATATTATTAGGGTCTGGTCCCTAACATCACAGATATTATTAGGGTCTGGTCCCTAACATCACATATATTATTAGGGTCTGGTCCCTTTGTTTTGTGTAACTGTACCGTACCTGTTCATACATACTTTCCTTGACAATACGTGCAATCTCCAAAGAGCATTCACGTACCATCATCATAACATACATACATTATGCATGCATCATATATTCATACATACATCCTATCTTTCATCATACTTATCAATCATATCTTAACTACCACCTGACGGTACATGCAATATCTGAAGATCGTTCACGCACCGTCAAACAATCATCATACATAAATCATACAAGGCATACACTTACCACTTAAGATAAGTGTATTAACTATCACATCGAGTATGCACACAGCCCCGAAAACATAACAAGGAAGTGGGGCTAGAAACTCACCTCAATGCGGTTGCGTTCACCGTTTACGGTTATTCCCTTCTTGAGCTGTGCACGACTAACTGTATAATAATTATACGTTTCAGTAGACTATCACTACACATATCACCTTTCTAGTTTAATCATTACCCTCAACGAACGGGGGTCCGGGGGCAGCGCCCCTGGCAGCGGGGTTGTAGGGGCGGCAGCCCCTAGCGGGGTCCAAGGGGCAGAGCCCCTGGCTGGGGTCGAGCTGCCAGGTCAGCTTGGAAAAATTTTATTTCCATTAACTGTCGTAACACATTTTCCATTAACATTTTGAATCGTTAATTAATTTGCTACTTAAAAGTTCAAGGGCCTAATTGTAATTAAATCATTCTTTTCTAAGTCCAGGGACTGTTCTGTCATTCTTTCAAAGTTCTGATTCGTTAAGATGCTCTTTAGCGAATTGGTATTCATTCGTTACTTCTGTCCTTCATAACGAACTGGCTAATTTGTTACTTCATAACGAATTGGCCTGTTTAGCGAATTGGACCCTCATAGCGAACCAGTCCTCATAACGAATTAAACCTTATAACGAACTGGTCGACATACGAATCGGACTTAATGAACTGAAGCTAGTTCGTCAGTCTTTCCTTAACGAATTAGTAAACGAATCACAGCTAGTTCGTTATATTCCCTTAGACGAATCAACTAGCGAATCGCTTCTAATTCGTCAATTACTCCCTAGCGAACTAGGGTTAGGTCAGGGGATGTCAGAACATTCCCTGACACCCGTAACCTCGTATTAACTTTTCCGGCGCCGCCTTTCCGGCGCCGCCTTTCCGGCGCCGCCATTGCCGGAAAGCCGCCGGAAAAACGCGAACTCACCGGAAAAAACGAGTTTTAACTCGTTTTTTGCCCCGTTCGATCCAGATCTGAGCTAGGGTGATCCCTAAGCTCATCATAGGTTTGGTTTATACCCGATTCCACCTGGATCTCGTGATTTAAACGGTTAAACGGTGTCGGCTCGTCGTTTCGCAACTATATCTAACGGGTTAAGCTCATACAATATAATACTATCATTACCTCGGGTCGGTTCTCGGTTTCCTTCTTGATATCGGTTTAGAGAGAGAGAGAACTAGAGAGAGAATCTTAAGTGTGTGTTTTGGATGGTGTAAGGGATATGTGTAAATGAATTAAATGGAGGATTAAGGGTATATATATTTTTGATCATGGGCTTAAGCCCATGGTCTTTCCTTCATTCCTCCATAACCCAAGTCCATAACCCATATCCATTTACCCAACACAAGTCCATCTCGTATTCTATTCAACTAAACCGATAACGACCCGCTATAAAATAAATGAACTTTATTTTATTAATATAACCGAAAGTAGGATGTTACATTATGGATGAATATTTTCTTATGAGCGATACTGAGAGAAGAGTGATACTGGCACATCTTTTGCTAGTCCATATATTAAACCGAGAGGAGAGATGTTATCTTACGAGGGGTATGAGCATGTGTTCCTTAACCGGAAACAAAGTACACTTGTCTGGGCGGCTCTATTGTTTTTATTATAGCACTTAACCTTATTTGTGGGATGTCAATCTATAAAAAGTGTCAGTCTGGGAAACTGGGTATGACCTTAAACCTTACAATTATTAATGGCGATAATCTACATAATGATGATGGAGGTTGATGTTTACTTTAGAGTTTGCTTGAGGGCAAGTAAAAGATAAGTGTGGAGATGTGATGGTCGGTTATTTTGTATATATTTTAGTTTGTTTATTATTTAGTTTTAATCGTTTATTCTAGAACTTTCGATACTTCATACGTGTATTATTGGATTTCAGGTCACAGGCGTTAAAGTACTCAATTTGGACCTGTTGTGGCACAGAATGAAGACTCGGGATGTCCAGCAAGCAAAATGAGAAACATTATGGATTTTTGCTAGTAACAAGTCCCATCGTGATACGCGATGGGCTTGGCAGAAGACCCATAGCGTATCGCTATGGGTTGAAAAGTGAGGTTGACTTTCTGGTCCATCGCGTATGAAGACCCCATCGCGTATCGCGATGGGGGTGCAGACAGGAATTTTAGGTTTATATCTTATTCTTCATAAACAATAACCCTAACTCTGTTTTGACCACCAAGAGGCGATTCCAGCAGCTACAAAAGGCGATTTTCACCACCATAGCTTGTGCCAAGACCCTACATATGATTCATATCATCCGTATTGAAGATCCAATGATGTCAAGGCTCGGCTAATCTCCTAGAATCGCACCCGGGATGTATAGTTTGTAATCTTTACAGTTTTCTCATGTGACTAAGAATATTATTGTATTATTATTGATGATTGATATATGATTATGGATGTTTGGTATTTCTGAGTGTTCGGTCGGTTTAGGTTTACGTTATTCTGAACGATCTGTTACAAGTTGCTAGATAATTGATCATATGATTGTTTGGTTAGATTGAATACAATAAAACATACAATTACCCTTAACTGAGTCACACTGGCAAGGACTCTTTGATAACCAGTGCCGTGTGTAAAGTTATTATTGATGTCTAAGGTTTTGTCTGATTGATCAGTCTTTAGTTAATCGTTAATAATTAATCTGTTAGGTTGCATGAGATAACTGTAGGTTGCTTACTTGAATTCCCGAGTGTGATTTGTTTGTTAATTGCTTGAACTCATTTACTTGTGTGTTACTTAGTTCTCTGAATTCACTTTAATTGCTTGTGTGATCAACACTAAAAACCAGTTACTTCATAATAGTAAATCTGTACACGAATTGCATTGACCACATACTCCTTGTGGATACGATACCTTACTTATCCTATCTAGGTAGTTTAATTAGGTTTTTGATTGACTTGAATAACGGTCATCATCCACGTTAATCCCTTCAGGATTGATCACGTGACCAAGAAACTGCACCTCACACAACCAGAACGCGCATTTTGAAAACTTAGCATATAACTTTTCTTCCTTCAAGACCTCCAAGACTTTTCTTAGATGCCCAGCATGGTCCAAATCGCTCTTGGAATAAATCAATATATCGTCAATGAAAACGATAACTGACTTGTCTAACATTGGCCGACATACCCTATTCATCATGTCCATAAATGCTGCGCGAGCATTCGTTAGACCGAATGACATCACGAGGAACTCGTAGTGTCCATATCGCGTCCGTAATGCTGTTTTAGGGATGTCCGCCTCTTTCACCTTTAGCTAATGATAGCCGATCTAAGGTCTATTCGTGAGAACCAACTCGAACCTTGTAGTTGATCAAACAAATCCTCAATCCCCGAAAATGGATATCTATTCTTCACCGTAAGATTGTTCAACTCATGATAGTCTATGCACATTCTCATACTTCCATATTTATTCTTTACAAACAACACTGGTGCTCCCCACAGGGAAACACTTGGTCTTATAAAGCCTTTATCAAGGAGTTCTTGCAGTTGGGACATCAATTCTTTCATCTCGGACGGCGCCAGGCGGTTTGGTACTTTCGCGACGGGTTGTGCTCCTGGTATTAAGTCTATCTAGAATTCTATCTCATGCTCCGGTGGCAACCTCGGAAGGTCTTCTAGGGAACATTTCTGGATAGTCGCGCACAATAGGAACATCTTTCACTTATTTCGTCTCGGCCGTAGCTTTGACAACATACGCCAGGTAGGCACCGCACCCTCGCCTTAACAAACCTTCGGCTTTTATCATCGAAATGACATTATGCCCTGAAATTTCTTTATCACCATAAACCGTCACCGTACCACCATCCAAGGACCTTAGCCTTATCAATCTACTCTTACATACTATCTGAGCCTCAAACTCAGATAGCCAATCCATCCCCAAAACCACGTCGAACCCTCTTAAGGTTATAACATACAGGGTAACACGGAACTCATGTCCCTCTAATTCTATCTTACAATTCTTAACCATTCTCAATACTTTAACCGAGATCTCACTCGTGGTTTCTACTATAAAAGTTTCAGGCACACGACAACATTTCATTTTGGCTAACTTACTAATTGCCTTAGTTACAAAACTTCTATTCGCACCTGAATCAAACAATACTGAAGCAACAATACCGTTTACTAGAAACTTATCTGTAACAACAACTGGGATCCGCTTGGCTTGCTCCTGAGTTAGCACGTAGGCCCTAGTCCTTGGCCTCGCTTGCTCAGCATCCTTTTACTCCTTTCCTCCAGCTTCACCACCAGTACAAGCCCTCGCGAAGTGACCTGTCTGCCCGCACCTATAACACGTGGGCTTTGCCTGGCAGTCCTGAGCAAAGTGCCCCATCTTACCACATTTATAACAAGCATTCGACCCAAACCTGCATTCCCCACCATGGTACTTCCAACATTTATGGCACACATCAGTGCCCCACTTGCACTCCCCAGCGTGCATCTTTCCGAAAATATTACACGACTTCTTCTCCCACGCCCTCCGTCGCTTATCTCTAGGGTTCCATGCTTGGGTACCGGGTCGCTTGGCAGGAACAACCCACTTATTCTCTTTCTTCTCTTCCACCACCCCGACATAATCCGCAGTCGGATTATCATAAACCATCTCTGCGAGTTCCACAACAGAGTCGAATGTAGCCGGTTAATTAGCCCGACTAATATGCGGACATTCTAGGGCAGTCCTCTTATGTAGCACTTGATTCTTTTGGCTTCGGTATTTAGGACGCGTTTTTGGGCTTCGGACAGGCGCCAAACCGCCATAGGTTTGAAACGGAGCTTGGTAGGCTAAGTTATGCTCATTTTCGTGGGCCACCTTTGGAAGCACGATCATGAGCCTCCAAATATAACATGGCACGCTCTTCAATACTTGGGCCTCCATCAATAAATTAAAAAAGTAGATGCGATAACATTAGTTTTAAAAAATACAAACCATAAACTAAAAAACTAGAAGAAAAAAGAAATTAATAAAAATTAAACAAAAATAAATAAAAAAATAAAACTAAAAAATTATAAAGTTAAGTTATATTTTTGGCCATTTTTTTGTGTTAATGCCAACGCCAAGTCGAGTTCTTGTCCTTGAAGATGGCTAAGATCTTGCGTTAAGAGATCGAAATGTTTCCGCCCATCCTCATCTTTCCGCTCAGCCTCCATTAAACTAAGTTTTTCCCATTCTATCTCGGTCGCCTGTTAGCTTATTTTGCCTCATTTTAATCTTCTCAATTTGCAACTCTTTAAAACTTGTAAATCCTTTATGAAATTCAACTTCGGGTAGTCGGTTGAAGATGATCTGATTACATTTGTCTTTGCCTTGCTCCTCCCAGTTGACGTTCTGGTTCACTCGGATCGTCATGGCTAAACTTCATATTAAGATCTTGGTTACAACGGGCATCCGAACCACCCGCGTTAAAGTCTCCTCTTTCGGACGTTTTTGTCCGCTTCACTGACTTAACCTCGTTCGACACTGAATGCCACTTTGCACACCGTCGAACAATTTTCTAAACTTATGGGTAGGGAATGAAATGCTTATGTTTAGCATCATATCGATTGTGCCAACTTGTAAATATCAGTGTCATTACTACCACTATTTGGATTATCCTTAGCGTTGATGCGATGATTGTTAAACCATCCTACCTTTTTATTCATCTCTCTCCATTTTCCGTTTATGGAACCATGTGTCTGACGCATCGGGAGTTGTAACATTTCATGATATTTGAGAGTGAGGCCTTCAAAAAACCCGATCCCATTTGAGAATTACGTAATAACATATAAATTAAATGTAAAACGAAAACAAATTTAAACAACTGAGATCATTTAAAAAATTATAAAATTGTGAACAATACCTTTGACGCATTCTCGTTTTCGCTAACCAAGCTATTGCCAAAGCGACTTATAGTGTTCCAGATGATAACCTTTTCTTGAACTGGATGTTCAAAGGTTTCGGGTTGGGTTTCATTAGGGCTCGTCTTTTCGACTTTTTTTCTCGGGTCCAGATTTCTGGCACCACCTCTTGAACATCGTCATCGGTATGAAGGGTTTGAATTGAAATGCCTTGTTGTTGGAGGTATGCATTATACTTGAGCCATTCATCAAAAGCTATAACTGAACCTTGTGTTACCTCTGGGTCCGGATTAAAGTTGGAATCCATTTTGGGTTGTATAGGAATTTGTAGAAGAGTAGAATGGTTGAACTAGTTTGAAATTGGTTGAAATAGGTTGAAATGGTTAATAGTGTGTGTGTGTTTATAATATTTTAAGGCCAAAAAGTTATGAATTGCAATATCAAATTATGAAACCCGTTATATATATATTTTATGGTTAAGTTGATAATTAAAGCTGACGAGAAAACCGGACACGAAACGAGAGCTTCGGGACGCATGTTTAGCTTCAGTGGGATAAAGCTTCTAGAATATTTTATGTATTAGGCTATAAATAGAACACTTTTAGTCTTTATATGTGTGTGTTTTCCATGGGGTAAATTATCCACCTAAGAGGAGCTCACCTTGGATGGGTCGGTTCTAGTTCAATATATAATCTTTTAACCGACAACGAGATTGTTCATTTATATCTTATCTTTATATTATTTATGTTCGGTCATTTTATTGACCGCACCTGTCTCGAAATATTTATCAAGTGCAAAATCCGTTTGTGGTTGGTTTGGGAGCTACACTTGGTATTAGAGCAGGTCGAATCTTATGATTCAACTTTGCTCTTGATATTCGGGTTCTATTTCCACGATTAACCGAACCCAGACCCATTGAAGTTTGAAAATAAAATTTTTATATCCGGGAATAAAGTGGAAATAAAGTGGGAAATAAGCGTGTTGTAAGCTTCTCCTTGTAGATCTGGATGATCGGGATCTACAAGTGCCAGATTCATGCGTTTTGGGAACTGTTCCGCCAAACACCGAAAATCCGGCGACCCTACGGTTTTTCCCGGCAATGACTTCGAAGTTGAAGATGTAAAATATCAAACTATAAGGCACGAGGGTTGGTTATTTCATATCGTAGCAACTGTTGGATAAAAATGTGACCGGCGGGTTTGCAGGTAACCGCTAGCGGTGGTGGATGGTGGTTGTCCGGGCATCTAAACTATTGAAGAATCCGTTTGAAACGGGTCGAATCGAATCTTTTCTGGCGAACCGGTTTTCCGATAGTGGTGAACGACAAAGAAAAAACGAAAGAATGACGGCAGCTGTGCTTTGTCGCTAAGTTGGCCGAAACCCGTTTTTTGGCAATTGTTTTCCGGCGCTGGATAGAGGGTGATGGCTGCAGATAAGGTGGCTATGGTAGTAGTGTTGAAGGATGGTGGCCGGAGATGGTTATTGGGTGACTTTGGAGGATGGAGGCCGGAATCCGGTTTTTCGACTTTGGGTATGCCGATCACCGTCAATGACAAGTGACCAAAGTTAAAGTGGCCGTGGCTGACAGATTTGAAGTTGGAGGCATCAGTTCACCTATTGAGGTAGCTAGAAGGCAATGAGGATGTGGCCGGAAATGGTTGCCGGTAAAACAACTTTCCGGCAGTAGCAGCGCCGACGAAGGTGATGTTCTAATTATGATGCAGCTAGGGTTTAGTATGAATGATTGTTTTTAGGGTTGGGTGGTGGTAGATTATACATGCTATGGGCTAGGTTGTTTTTACTGTGGCCTGGTTAAACCAACTCAAGATATAGTCTAGCCCAATGCTTTTCTATTTGGACTGCTTGGATTATATTTTTATCTGGGCAAAGAATTTTCGATTTGACCAGTCTGAATAAAGTTAAAAGTTATCGGGTTTTCGTCATTGTTGAACCGTGTTCAAAGCGTATTATTTTCATATTATTTTCAAGGCGCTTAAAAAAGGGAAATAATAAGCTTTGTCATTTGATCACTATCCCCGGTAGTTCTTCTGAACCTATACCGCTCAAAGATCCGAGATGGATAAAGAAGCGATAAGTCCTTCATGAATGAATTAGGTGGATCATACCTTTAGGGGGTGATTGAAGAGGCTTCGGCTTTATCGGGTTGATTCGTGAAGATGCGAGACACGGTTTCAACAAAGCTTTTGATATCATAACTCAGGGGGTGATTGTAAGGACAAAAAGTTATGACTTGTGATATCAAATTACGAAACCCATTATATATTTTTTGGTCAAGTTAATAATTAAAGCTGACGAGGAAACCAGACACGAAACGAGAGCTTCGGAACGCACGTTTAGCTTAAAAGGGTAAAAGCTTCTAGAATATTTTATGTATTAGGCTATAAATATAACACTTGTAGTCTTTTATATGTGTGTGTTTTCCATGCTGTAAATCATTCACCCAATGGGAGCTCACATTGGGTGGGTCGGTTCTACTTCAATATATAAATATTTTAACCGACAACGAGATCGTTCATTTATATCTTATATTTATATTATTTATGTTCGTCGTTTGATTTACCGCACCCGTCGCGAAATGTTTATCAAGTGCAAAATCCGTTCGTAATGCGTGAGGGAAAGGGGGTGGCGGTATTCCAAATGAGACCCCTTGCGTGAGAGAAGCCACATCGGACAATTCTCCTTCCCTACTGAACCATACCGGTTGGCCTATCGCTAGTTCATGAAATTCACACACTGGTTCATGAAATTCACACAAACACACATACTTTATTTTTGCCATAATTCTAAATTTTGTCTTATTGGAAATTCCGATGAATCATCAAATTATTTGGATATGAAAGTGTTTTTCACGACTCTCAAATTATCCAAATGATTTAACAGATCCCCTACAAAAGAAGAAGAAAAGAGTAAGATGGTAAATAATAATAATAATAATAATAATAATAATAATAATAATAATAATAAACTACAAGGGCTGATTTGTAAGATGGCAAACGAATTTGAGTTTCTTTATGCTACAAAAACCATTTACGTCTATCTGATTAATAATGTTAAGTTTATCTTCTTTATGATGCATATAAAAATATCATATGGTAACCAGAATCCGTAAAGAGATTCAGAAATCTTCATGCAACCAAAGAGAAATCTGAGTATAAAGTTGTTCCAGTTGGAAGTTCGGCAGTACCTTTGAGGTACAGATTCAAACATAAACTTTAAATTGATGATATATATTTTACTTTTATTAACTTCGTTTCGAGTTGATTGTTCGAAGTTGTGGTATAAAGTGGCTAAAAAGCCACCAAGGTCGATTACCACTAATGGTGGTTCAATGAATTATGAATGCTTTCGGTTATAATCTTAATTAAAAATTATCGATAAAACACTGTTTAATATTGGTTTTATTAAGACTGTTTTTGGTGCCTTAAATTATCAATATCAAGCCTAAACTATAAAAACCATGTCAAGAGCGTTAAGAAATTATATATGGTCACAACCCCCTGTGTAGAAAATAATTGCAAGTTTGTGATAACAAACCATTGCCCGAAGTTTGTGAAACTGGTTGTTTCAAAATACAATTTGTGCCAAAATATTGGAACAACAAAGTAGCCCATATCTTGCCTATAAAATCGGCTTAAATTTTGCAAATATATTGTGGCCTTGTGGGTAGAAAGGGGTAGATTATTTTTTGCTATATTTTTTTATTCTAATTTTTGCAAATATATTGTGGGTGATATATGTACGTAGTTAGTTTGATGAAGATATGCATTTAGAAAAGTAAATATGTACCCAGCTTAAGGTTTCAATTAACAGAAAATATAAATAAGTAATCACAATTCATAAAAGTTGTATTACTAAGTAATTAATTACAAAGGTCTTATTTATAAACTTTTATTTGACACCCCTTACAAAATTTGTTTTCATATTTTGATTTACTATATTATAAAGAGATGCTTAATAAATTATGGATTAGAAAACTATAACTTGTGGTATGTGGGAGGTGATGCTTATAAGCTCAAGAGATTATAAATGCCAATAACTTTTTTAAAATATATAGCTGTTTTAAGATTGATATAATTTTGGTTTCACTGCCTGTTTTCTTAGAAGTATTGAACTAATTAATATTATGCACATAGCGCTGATCTTCGATTTTTAAGAACCTGATACGATTCTCATTACTCATTAAGCTACTACCTCTATATCAGTTCAGAGATACATGTTGATCTATCACCATATTGCTAAAGCGAACTTCTGTGATCGTGAGCAGAAAGAGCAAAAGGTAGAGAATTTTCGCCAAAACAGTTGGGTGGCCGGTATGTATATTTGACAAGAGGTATGCTAAAAGCCAATGGTACAAGAAAAATATTTAGGTTCTTAAAATTTGAAAAACCATTGTTTGCATACTAAGAACCTAATATGTATTCCATAAAAAAAATATTATTTTCATATATTAGATAAGGAATGTTGTATTAATGTTTTTCCCTAGTTGTCCCAGAATGATTTCAAACAGTGAAGGTCAGAAGCGGTGCAGCTGTAAGAAGTCAAAGTGCTTGAAACTGTAAGTTAGTATATATGAATCTACCATAAGCTCATTTGAAGGTAATCATAGTAGTTTCTTGCAGTTATTGTGATTGCTTTGCAGCTGGATTTTATTGTGATGAAACTTGTTCTTGTCAAGAATGCTACAATACACTTGATTATGAAGATACAGTCGAAGAGGCACGCCGACTAATTAAATTAAAAAATCCACATGCATTTTCTCCCAAGATTCATAGCCTTACACAACCTCTAACCAGCCAAATTGTGGTATATGATCCTTAAACTTAACATTGCATGCTAATTAATATAGATTACTAGAGCATAATTGTACTTTGTTCACAGGAAGATAGAGATACAATTGCAGGAATACACATAAAAGGTTGCAATTGCAAGAAGTCAATGTGCACTAAAAGATATTGTGAGTGTTTTCAGGCTAAAGTAGCATGCGGTGGTGAGTGCAGATGTGAAGGATGCAAAAATGTTTTTGGCATAAGAGAAGGTAAACTGTCCATCTATATTGTGTATATTGCAAACTTAATCAATACTTACGCGTAAATTATTCAAATATATATTTAACAAAAGGTGACATTTTGGTTTGTAGTAGATTCTTTTGTGGTTATATATTAAATTTAACTATAATACAGGGTACAATGCGCATAATGAATTTACTCTTTGGACACCATTTCAACAAACAGGGTAAGATGTAAATTATGAACTTTTACGAATTATAACTAATTATTTGTTTTTGGTAATGATTCTTACTTTTATTTTATTCTCATGTCTAGCCACTTAGATGATGCATCTACAACAACAACAAGCCTGTTTAATGGATGTTACATTCCATCACCAGGATCTGCTAACAGTAACACTGAAATGATATTAGGAACAAGTAACGACAGCTTTGATACGACGGTGCCTTTGGATCGACAAGTACATCCGAATGTTGAATTCGTGAACCAGTTCACACCTCTAAATACTACACAGTTCAATGCCCAATATCCCACTTCAGTGAAGGGCCTTCCTCCATATATCGACGGGTCGAATAGTTCAAGAGCTAGCGGGGGCTCATCTTTTGTGAACTCCTTACAGTGGTCTGGTTCAATGAACCAGGCCAACCCAGTGCCTCTCGGGTTTGGTGGATCAATAGTTAATGAACTTAATGGAACTCCTGAAGATACCATTCATGATAATACAATCAATACATGGGGCGCGGAAAGAGTGACGTCACCAGATGGTAACATGTGAAGTTCTTGCATGGACTTATTTAGGGTATGTAAATGAGACGTTTTGCATTGGACTAGTTGGACCTAAGGCTAGATGCCACTTTCATTATTCATGGAATCAAGTGTAAATGTGTGTTTGAAAAGAGTCCAGACCATTCCTGGACATATTTGACAGTTTATGTGGATATAAAACGTATGATTACATTGGCTAAAGAGGGCATGACCCAGGCACATTTTTAAAATTTTGAAACACTAACTTACAAAAAAAAATGGAAGAGTTTAGACCACACTGGACACCACTACTACCAATTTGTTAAACTACAATCCTTGTCGGTTTGGGTTTATCAGATTACTTGAAGATGTCGGGAACGAGGGGTTCAGTGAAGAAGCCTAAGACCATCAAACAAACACTTGTACAGATACAATCAAACTAAGTATAGTTTATGATCATGTGGTACCAAAAAACAAGAAGAATTAGAGAGTTTGATGTTTCAAGTGTTATGTGTATGGCAACAGAGCATTAGAAATTTACAAGTTGGTATTTCTTGAATGAAAAGCACTCTAAAAGTAGTGAGCAACACCAAAAACAACCTCAAATCTACCAAAAACTAAGATCAAAACCCAAAAAGTTTGATCCGAAAACCACAAAGTTGAGCCGAAAGCTCTGATACCACTTGTAGGTCCTCTTTGGATGGATCTAACAACTTTACTCGGATCAATCCGTGTTGTTAGCTAGCGGAAATCACTAACAACACTCGAATCTCGAATCTTAGTTTGTAAAAAATAAAAGAAAGCAAGGTAGAAAACTAAGTGTTTGATAGAAAGAGAATCTCTTTGTTTCCTTAAAGTTATTTTGAATTATGAAGTGTTGTGAAAGATTGTGGAAAATGGGTTAAGTGACCCTTTATATAGGGTCCCCATTTATCCAATTTTTACATTTTGTCCTTACAAAATAAACGTACTGAGATACGTATTACACCGACTCTTAGCAAATATAAAGACATACACAATTATAAAACTAATATAGAATATTGGCCCTACAAAAAGTCCATACATGTGATGATAGATATCATACGCTATTTTAAAGGAATAACTATTCTAGTAAATTTATAATGATGATCTCGATCAGACACAATTAGGGGTGAGTTAACATATTAAAATCTGATGTGAACGTTAGTAACTGGTTACTAACCTATTAAAAAACAGTTTCAGTTAACCGATTACAACTCGTTCTTCTTTGAATCTTTGAATACACGATTTTTTTTTTTTTTTTTAATTTTCATATTTTTTTTCTTCACTTCAATTCATGCCAAAAAAAAAAAACACACAAAAAAAAAATATCGTTTAATCAGTTCTCTAACCAAGGCTCAGATTACACGAGAAGGATATTAGAATCGGTTTTATAACAAGCCAAGCACCTTTTAAGACCAGGCCCAGTAGCACATGGTAGATCTTTTGTGGGCTCATCAACCTGTCTAACTTGTTTTGGTGATTAATCTAACCAGTTAACTTATACTCCATGAGTCCATGGTAGATCTTTTGTGGGCTCATCAACCTGTCTAACTTGTTTCGGTTATTAATCTAACCAGTTAACTAACATTAATAAACAATATTGATGGACCCACTTTTTAAAGGCATTATTGTCATATGGTAAGAAAAAAATGTAATAATTTAATCCACCCTAAACTTTGTGTTTTTCAAGTATAGACACTTATAATGGGACGGGGATACCTTTTATTAAAATAAAAATTAACAACTAAAATATATATATAAAAAGCTCTTTATTAACTAAGAAAAGTAAATGCCAAACATAGACAGTGGCGGATCTAGAAGATTTAGCCAGTGGATGCAAAAAAAAAAAAAAAAAAAAATTCAACTTAGAACTCGTCAATTCAAACTAGAACAAGTCAAACCAAAATGGGTTGGGTCAAACCAAAACGGGTCTCGATATCATGCAACGCGTCTTTAAAGACAAGTGAATTTGGATGCTCCGGAAAGAAAATTCAAAATTTTATTTGAAATATTGTTATAAATTAGTTTTGTTTCATGCAGAACATCTAAGAGGAAAAGAAATCATAAATACGATGTCATATTTATACATTATTTACAAGATGAATAACATCTAAGAGGAAAAGAAATATTGATTTTGATTCACTATTAGATACAAGTGACGGATAAAACATACAAATTCTTGTTAATTTCAGTTTTTAAAAGTTTATTAAAGCCGATGAAATTGGGTAAAATTATCGTTACACGAGAAAAATATCACTACCATCAATAGTTTTCTAGATCTTTAACCTATTATCTATTGTCAATGTAAAGGTGCAAATCCAAACACCGACTAAAAAAAAACAACTTGTTTTATGTTAACCATACAATCATCCTTGCAAATTCTTTCCACGTTACTACGTTTGTACCATTTTTAATTTATTTTTCATAATAGGATTGTTTTTTAAACCAAATCAAACTATGTATAACTCTTCAATTACTTATGATAAAAAAAAATAAACACTTTAATAGTTAAATAATTTAATCCGTACTTTTAATTAGATAAACCAACAAGCTGCAGGTTACATTATAAGATATACATTTGAAAATTCGTGTGAATAATGCTTGATGACTTGTACTCAATTCAAGAATAAGTGTATAATATTCCCGATTCAAGTAAAACAACGAAAAGTAACCCCACATATTCTCATTCCCTATATATAATGACCGTTGCTAATGCAAATGAATCAAACACAAACCAGTGAAACCACCATGGCCACCACCATAAGCACACCACTACTAATATTATCATTACTCTTCTTACTCAGTTGTATTCCAATTCCATCACTCTCTTATCCTGCCCATCAAAAATAGACACTTCTTTACCTCAAATCCACACTCATCACCGCCATCAATTCCACTTCATTTCAGCCCATACTACTAAAATCATGGAACCCGACATCCGATTGTTGTTCCTGGGAACGTGTTACTTGCACAGGAACGAAAATTGTTACTGAGCTCCACCTGGATGGTTTAGTCGTTCCATTTCCTGACATTGATGATCCAGCTCCGGTATTTTCGGATATCTTGGCTCCACTTTTTCGTATCAGGTCACTTAAGAAGCTTGATATCTCTCACAATTATATCCACGGAGAGATCCCTGGAGATGGGTTTGTGAATCTCACTAATCTGGTTCACCTTGACATGCAAGACAACTGGTTCAACGGCTCCATCCCCAGCCAACTTTTTTTGTTGACAGATTTACGCTACTTGGACTTGAGCAACAATTTTCTCGTGGGCAAACTAGGACCTGAACTTGGGTCTTTCCGGAGACTGACTACACTGAAATTTAGTGAGAATTCTTTCGAGGGTCGAATTCCTTCTCAACTTTTCGATCTCGAATCTCTACGAGTTCTAGATATGAGCTACAATTATCTCGAGGGGAAATTAGGACCTGAATTCGGGTCTTTTCGAAATTTGACTACACTTGGGTTGAATGACAATAGTTTCCATGGTATGATTCCTCCTCAATTTTATAAACTCACATCTCTTCAAGATCTTCGTCTTAGTTATAATAATCTTGAGGGGGAACTAAATCCTGAACTAGGGTCTTTAGGGAATTTGACGTGCCTATGGTTAACTAGCAATCGGTTCCATGGTCTGATTCCTCCTCAACTTTTCAAACTCAAATCTCTTCAAAGTCTTCATCTAGGCAATAATAATCTCGAGGGGAAACTAGGACCCGAACTAGGGTCTCTTCAGAATTTGACAACACTCTATTTGAATAACAATAATTTCCATGGTCCGATTCCTCCTCAAATTTTCAAACTCAGGTATCTTAAAATTCTTGCTTTGAGTTATAATAATCTAAAGGGAGGTTTAAGACCTGATGTTGGTAGGCTTCGAAATCTTGAATCACTTTTCTTGGCAGTTGGTTTTCTTTCTGGTAAAATCCCTGAAGAGATTGGAAACTTAACTAGCTTAAGTGAACTCTCTTTATCAAACAATTATTTCTCCAGTGAGATTCCATCTTTAATTGCTAACCTCAAGAAATTAGAGAGACTGTACCTGAGCAAAAATGAATTTACTGGACCAATTCCATTAACAATAAAAAACTTGAGCAACTTAGCAACACTTGGGCTCCATGACACCATGCACACTGGAGAGATCCCAACCTGGTTATTTAAAATCACAACCCTTGATGCACTGTTCATCGGTGGAAACGGCTTATTTTGGAATAACAAAGCTAAAATTGTTCCGGCATGTAGTCTACGCATGATCTCTTTGGTTTCTTGTAATATTTCCGGTCAAATTCCCGAATGGCTTTCAACACAGAAGGAATTGGTTTTGCTTGATTTGAGCAAGAACAAATTGGAAGGAAAATTCCCAGATTTTCTCACGGATGGGAAACTACAAATAATAAATCTATCAGAAAACAATCTCGTTGGTCCAATCCCACATCGTCTATTTGAAAGTGTGTATATACATTTTCTTGATTTGTCCGAGAACAAGTTCGCCGGGGAGTTGCCTAAAAATATAGAAAAAGCTGTAAGACTGAACTTTCTGTGTTTGTCAAAAATTAATTTTTCGGGACAATTTCTGATATCCATATCCAAGATTGACAACTTACAAAATCTTCCGGACGCCATTTTTCCTTTTGCGGGAGATGAGCTAATTTATCTAGATTTGTCCTACAACAATTTCTCCGGTCATATCCCTATGTATTTTCCTAAAGGAATCAAATTTCTTTATCTAGGGGGAATAAGTTTAGTGGAAATTTGCCTTGGAATTTGACTGATTTGGTCAATCTCAAAATTCTTGATATCCATGACAATAATATTATCGGAAATTTTCATGAGACCCTTCCACTAATCCCAACTCTTGAAGTTCTTGTCTTAAGAAACAATTCTCTTCAAGGATATATCCCTAGCAATATCTCCAAGCTTAGTTCTCTCAGAATTCTTGATCTCTCCCATAATCACCTAGCTAAAAGTATACCACAAGAGATAGCAAGTCTTTTAGGAATGACAAAAACTTTCAACACAACAACACCCTTTACCCTTTCTTTTAACAATTTTATTCTCCAAACAAATATGCATTCTTGGGACCGGGACTTGGTTGTGAATTGGAAGGGCTGTTTTCGAGGCCTAGCATTCCATAACTATGGTACATATTCTTTGTTGGATTTATCACACAACAATATATCTTTTGAAATCCCGTCATCGTTGGGCAAACTCAGATCCCTAAAACTGCTTAATATTTCACACAACAGAATTTCTGGGCATATTCCGGAGTCTTTGGGTGACCTAAAGAACATAGAAAGCTTGGACATGTCTCCCAATGAAATTTCAGGTTTGATTCCTCAATCATTAGTGAAGCTAGGTCAGCTTGAAGTTCTAGATGTGAGCAACAACAAGCTGACAGGTAAGATTCCGGTTGGTGGCCAAATGGACACTATGATTGGTTTTGAAAACAACACCGGTTTATGTGGTATGCAGATCAGGCTCATTTGTCCTCTTGACATACAACCGATAGAAGGAACAGGTGGTGATGACGAGAAACAATCATGGTTTTTATGGGAGGGAACTTGGGTTGGTTTTCCTGTTGGGTTCTTCTCATCTATCTTGATCATTGGCTACTTTCTGGATATTCTTTGGCTCTTCAAAATTTGGTGAAAACTTCTAGAAGAATCATGTTATTAGAGCATTCTCATCCAACCCCTTATCTCTAAATCCAAATTACACTAAAACAAACAACATTTTCTCTCTCATTTTCAATTAAATAATACTTTTTATATCTTTATCATTACCATTTTTCTTTCCTTCACTCACAATCACTTTTAAAATATATTAAAAAATTATAGGGGTGAACAATAACTATTCAAACATACAGAAAAATAACTACGTTTTCTAAAATATAAAAACTCTTCACTCAAAACCCCCTAAATCACTCTCAAAATTATAAAAACACCCCCTCACATAATATGTGGGTTTGAATGAGAATGCTCTTATTCCTATATAAGTTCTTTACTTTTGTAATAATACATCGTAAATATACGCTATTGTAGGGCCAATAATTTGTGACTTAAGATATCAAAATACGAAACTGGTTAAATATACTATGGTCAAGTTAATAATTAACGTGGGCGAGAAATCTGGATATGAAACAAGAGCTTCGATGCACTAATTTAGCTGTAATGGGGAGGAGATCTTCAATAATGTTTTTATTTGGCTATAAAAATGATTTTACTAGTCATATGTGTGTATGTGTGTGTGTTTTTCATGTTGTAAATCACCAGGGAGCTCACCTTGGGTGGGGTCGGTTCGTTATTATATATTTAATATTTTGTAATCAATAACGAGATCGTTAATTATTCTTGTTTTTGGGTGGGTAGGGAGAAAAAACGTCTGTGTCGACCTCACAGGAGTGTCCCCTCTTGTTGGGCTTAGGGACAATGGATTTGTAGCAGGTCAGGCAGCATTGAAGGCGGCATCGGGCAAGGTTGCTAAACACGAGAAAGCTTTTTTGGAGAATCAACACGTGTTTATCCCCTTCCCCTTTGAAACCTTTGGTTTCTTAGCTCCGGATGTCGTGGACCTTTTGAATAGAGTTCAAAAAATCGTGCATAGTAACTTATCGACTGTAAAACCCCGGCTTTAGCGGAATACGCCCGGGTGTGACGTACAGATTGCCCAAAACACATCTGACACTATTAAGTGACAATAATATCATTAATTCATTCAAATCCCAAGTACACAAGTTTATCAAGTAAAAAAATACAAAGTAAAAGGAACAAAACACGTCTTCTTGTTTATTTTAAAATAACCTAACTTCTATTGTCGTTCACCATTTCATGCTCTAATGTAAGTACATGTAGCATATATATAAAATAAATTCAACTAATTGAATAGTTGGTGAGTTCACACAAGTTTGATACAAATACATAAAAAAACATACAATTCCATGAAACTTGGTGTAATAATAGCGCAAGTAATGTCTTTTCCATTTGGTAACAACCAAATGTACTCGTATCGGGGGTCCCTATTCCACTCATAACATCGAGGTCCTGAGTTCATAGGGGGGGGTATGATCATATTTATTGAGGAAACCATGAGCAAGTAGTCTTTGAGCAAGTAAGCAAATAAGCACACAAGTCCATGTAACGAATTGTAGTTTGTAATAATAAATAAACGAAATTGAATTGTTAATAGGATATATATGCTACCCCCAAAATAGTTAAAAAGGTAAAAAGGGGGTGTGAGAAACTCACCTTTGAATTGGGATGGCAAACTTGAAAATGAAACGAAAGCGTGTTATATGCAAGGTTGCAAAAGTCGCTAGGCGCTCCCAGGGCGGTTAACTAGGGAGTTGCGAGTACTTGGTCTAGGCGGGGGTTTACTCGGGGAGTACTTGGACATGGTATTTTATAAAGAAATTCATTTTTCGGAGATTATTTATATGTCAAATATTAAAAGTTTCCTTAATATTCTACAAAATACAAATGAAAAATACGAAAACAATCAATAACACGTACATATTAGTTCAAGAACATGTCTCATTATATTTGATGAAATATGTACATCAATAGAACTTTAATAAGTGGTTTGCGGGTTTAGAACTTCGAATCCGATGATAACAATGGTGTTTGCAAGTTTAGAACATAAATTAGGTTGCGTCTTAGCGTGAAAAGGAAAAAAAGCAGTGGCGGCATCATGGAGAAATTGAGTTTTTCTAATAAAAGTCAAAATTTTGTTAAGACTGAGTTGGACCGCCTAGGGCGAGTAGAGCCGCCTAGGTCCGATTTGGACCGCTTAGGGCCGATTCCGAGTTTTTTGACCTTGGAGAAGAAAAGAGGTGCAGTGAAGTGCCGAGGAGCGCCTAGGAGCTGAGTACTCAGCTGCCTAGGCCGAGTTTTACAACACTTGTTATATGAAACCAAACGATCGAATCTCACGAGCTAGAAATGATAAGAACAAGAAAATTACTAACTAATTTGATGAATATACAATGTCGGTTTTATAGTCCATACGTTTTTATTTATAAGTATTTTGTTACACATTTTTAAGTGTATTAATATTTAAGTTAACGGGTTTTATCAATTTATTATTATAATATTATTTACAAGATTAATAATATTTAAGGAGTTTGTCGTTACCGGTATGATTATTAGTATAAGCGTTTGTTGATTTAGAATTTATAAAGTTACAACGACATATATATATATATATATATATATATATATATATATATATATATATATATATATTATCTATATAATTATTTAACGAGTTTTAAACGAGCGGTTTGGGTTTGTAAAAGTTGATACTTGAGCAAAAAATGCTAACGGAAGTTAAAACAACTTTTATTTAATTATAAAGCTAATTTTTTTTATTTTGTATAATTTATCAATATATATATATAATTCATTATAACTAGTAAATATGGTTTTCAAAAAATTATAAAATGGTTTTGCTGTGACCCGGGTTCGAACCCGGGTCTCCATGACCACACAACACATACATAACCACTGGAGCAAACCATTATTATTGTTAATAGATGGAAACTAATAATTATCAACAACAACCCAACTTCATCTTCCTCATCCTAACCCTAGGGTTTCAATTCCCTTAAACCAGACCATGTTTGTTAAATTAGAGTTAGGGGTTTTGTTAGACGGGTCAAAACAATGAAAACCCCACCTATCAATTACCTCTAATGATGTCGGAAAGCGGGTTAACGACGAGTTGGCCGGAACTGATTGTATAAGAACAAATTGATGATATTCGCGAGTTTGTGAGTGTAAAATTGTGTTTGTAGCACGTTTAGAAGGGGATTGGGATGCTATTTATAGCATCAATTGATCCGTTGTATGATTAATTCGAGTTAATGAAATGTCAATTATTATCCGGCGGTTTAGAAATTGAAATCCGAACGTTGTAATGTTAATACGCGTAATGAGGCTTGATTAATCATTAATATGATGGTGCAACGAGTTTATAACATTAAAAAATGGTATTAAAGTTGACGTTTTGACATGTTTATGGTCGCCAAAGTTGTTCTTGTCGCCGCCGGAGGTACTGCCGGAAAAACGAAGGGTAAAGATTGGGGGGGGGGGGGGCTGGGCTGGGTTTTGGGTTATATTAATATTATATATTATAATTTACACTTCTAGTCCTTGAACTATCAAAACTTATATATTTTGCTTTTAAACTTTTAATTACACTTTAAACCTTGAACTTTGTAAATGTATATAACTAGATTAAAACTTGATATACTTTAATTGTTTACGTTTTATACCCGAATAGTTTGAAGCTTGATTATTTTAATAACCTTTAAGGCTCGGAGATTCGGTAATTGAACAATATGAATAGAAAGTGAACATAAATGAACTTTTAATCATTGAGCATGATATAAATTGATAACTTTCAAAAACAAATACATTGAAATGACAAAACGGGCCGGTTCAACGAATACAAATACGAATACAAATACTAATAAAAATTGACAAATGTCATAGCATTCCCTACTTTTGAGAATTTCGTCCCGAAATTAAGTAGAAGAATCCGTAACAAAAAGGTGAGGATACTTTGTTCGCATTTGATCTTCTCGTTCCCAAGTGAATTCAGCGCTACGCTTGGATTCCCAACGAACCTCTACCAAAGGTATACGAATACGTTTAGTTTCCTTGTCTTTGCGATCCATGATTTCCACCGGGTTTCTAAACAAAGTGCATCATTTCATCGATGCGCACCTCGTCAAGTGGTATGTGGAGATTTCCCTCAGCAAGACATTTCTTTAGATTTGAAACATGAAATGTCGGATGAACGTTAGAAAGCTCTTGAGGAATTTCGAGTGAGTAAGCAACACTACCAACACGAGCAAGAATCTTGAAAGGTCCAATGATACGAGGAGATAGTTTGCCTTTCTTGCCAAAACGAACAACACCTTTCCAAGGGGATACTTTGAGAAGGACACGGTCACCAACATTAAACTCAAGGGGTCGTATTCGGTTATCGGCGTAACTCTTTTGACGGCTATGAGCGGTCAAGAGGTTTTGTCGGATTTGAGCAATTAAATCAGTGGTTTCTTGAACAAGTTCCGGACCGGTGATTTGGGTTTCACCAATTTCGTTCCAACAGATAGGTGATTGACATTTACGATCATAGAGTGCTTGGAACGGAGCCATACCGATACTCGAATGAAAGATATTATTGTACGAGAACTCAATCAAGTGAATATGAGAATCTCAGTTTCCACCGAAATCCATGAAATATGACCTAAGCATATCCTCGAGCGTTTGAATCGTGCGCTTGGACTGCCCATCGGTTTGAGGATGATAGGCGGTCTAAGATCCAATCGAGTTCCCAACGCCTTTTGAAGCGATGGCCAGAAATGAGAAGTAAAACGACTATCACGATCGGAAATGATACGCAAATGTATACCATGACGACAAAGGATACGCTGAACATAGATATGAGCAAGTTGATCAACCGAAAACTTTTCGTTGATCGGGATGAAATGCGCGGACTTAGTCAAACGGTCAACTATAACCCAAATACCGTCGTGACGGTTTCGAGTAGTCGGGAGTTTGAACACAAAATCCATAGAGATATCCTCTCACTTCCAAACAGGGATGTGTGGTTGAACGAGCAGACCGGATGGTCGTTGGTGCTCGGCCTTAACTTTCGCGCAAGTAAGGCATTTTCCAACATATAACGCGATATCTTTCTTCATACTAGGCCACCAAAATGTGGTCCGTAGATCAAAATACTTATTATCCGCACCAGGATGAACAGAATATTGAGACTTATGAGCTTAGTCCATGATGAATGTGCGAAGATCGTCACGATTAGGAACCCACAAACGACTGAAGTAACACAACAAACTGTCGCTCTTAGTTTCAAGTTGATTCTCGACACCATAGGACATTTCATCGTACATATTTCCCTCGGTGACAGAGACATGTTGGGCTTCGAAGATACGAAGTTGGAGATCGATTTGAACAGTCACACAATGAAGCAGAATTGATTTCACATGGGTCTTTCGACTAAGGGCGTCGGCTACAACATTCGCTTTACCAAGATGGTAATGAATTTCACAATCGTAGTCGCTAAGTAGTTCGGCCCAGCGTCGTTGCCGCATTTTTAGATCTTTTTGGTCGAAAATATGTTGAAGACTCTTGTGGTCGGTGAATACCACGCACTTAGTGCCATAGAGATAATGTCTCCAAATTTTCAATGCGAATACAACGGCACCGAGTTCGAGATCGTGCGTTGTATAATTCTTTTCATTAACCTTAAGTTGTCGTGAAGCGTAAGCGATAACTTTACCTCGTTGCATAAGGACACAACTGAGACCTTCATTGGAAGCATCGCAATAGACAACAAAATCCTCATTGCCCTCGGGCAGTGCAAGGATCGGTGCATCGCAAAGCATGCATTTAAGAGTTTGAAAAGCTTCATCTTGCTTTGGCCCCATACATAAGGTTTATCCTTGTGAGTTATAGAGGTTAGGGGCAAAGCGATCTTGGAAAAATTTAGAATGAAGCGACGATAATAACCCCAAAACCAAGAAACGAACGAACTTTGGTAGGAGTGGTTGGAGTTTTCCAATTCTTAACGGCTTCGATTTTGGCTGGGTCAACGTGGATACCCTTTTCGTTTACTATATGCCCTAATAACGGAATTTCTTTCAACCAGAACTCGCACTTTGAGAACTTAGCATAGAGTTGTTCCTTCCTTAAGAGATCAAGGACGGAATGAAGATGTTTCTCGTGCTCGGCTTTGGAATTGGAATAAATAAGAATGTCGTCAATAAAAACAATTACGAATTTATCTAGGTAAGGTTTGCATACGCGGTTCATGAGATCCATAAACACCGCGAGTGCATTGGTTAGCTTAAATGACATATCCATAAATTTGTAATGCCCATAACGAGTCCGAAAAGCGGTTTTGGGTATGTCATCATCATGCACACGTAGTTGATGATAACCCGAACGAAGATCAATCTTTGCGAAGCATGAAGCTCCTTGGAGTTAATAAAAAAGATCGTCAATACGAGGCAAGGGATAACGATTCTTGATTGTGAGTTTGTTGAGCTCACGGTAATCAATGCACATACGGAAGGATCTATCTTTCTTCTTGACGAAAAGAACAGGTGCGCCCCAAGGAGATGAACTAGGGCGAATGAACCCTTTATCCAAAAGTTCTTGGAGCTGGTTAGACAATTCTTGCATCTCGGAGGGTGCAAGAAGATAAGGAGCCCTCGCAATCGGGGTTGCACCAGGCACGAGATCGATTCGAAATTCCACATCACGGTTAGGAGGAAGACCAGAAACATCATCGGGAAACACCTAGGGATACTCGCGAACAACAGGAATGTCCTCAATTTTTTGTTCTTTCTTTTCCACCACATGGGCTACGAATGCAACATACTTCTTGCGTAAGTACGTTTGGGCTTGAAAACAAGTGATAAAATTTAGGCTCGAGGAAGAAGGCTTTTCACCAGAGACACGGAGAATTTGACCATCGGCAAGCGGAATACGAATGAATTTCTCGAAGCAAACAATTTCAGCACGATGAACAGATAACCAGTCCATGCCTACTATGACGTCGAAACTTCCCAATTGCATAGGAATAAGGTCGATTGAGAACTTGTGGCCATTTAAAGTTAACTTGCAATCTTGAATAACCGATTCAATTGTTACAGATTTACCATTAGCTACCTCAACAAAATACGAGTTCTTAAGCTTAGATCGGGGTTTTAGCAAGTAAAGGCTCAAATTCAAAATACACAAAGCTCATATCGGCACCGGTATCAAATAAAATGGTTGCAAAGTGGTCATTCACGAGAAACGTACCGTTCACCACATCGCCGTTTTGTTGAGCTTGATTGGCGTTAATCATAAAAGCATGCCCACGATTTTCTTGAGGAGATTGAGCTGCTTGAACGATTTGACCACCTTGTGGTGCATGAGCTAAAATAGCGGGATGCGGCTGAACTTGAGCTTGGTTAGCCAACAATGGTGGAACCTGTGGCTGATATGCTTGCTGAGTTTGATACGTTTGAACCTGGTACAACGGAGCTGGAGCAAGCTGAAGTGCCTTCACATGTGCGAGTCGTGGAAACGCGTTGTGAAAGTGGTTAGGGTCACCACATTTATAGCAAGCTCGCATTTGGTTAATGGGTTGAGCAAACTGTTGCAGAGCAGTTGGTACAATAGCAGTATCACGACAAATGATACTAAGATGCCCAAAATGGTTGCAACGAGTGCATTGGCGGCAAGCAACATTGGCGGGGTGATGACGTCGGCAAAAGTTGCAATACGGATGGGGTCCGTTGTAGAGTTTCTTGGGTGGTGATGCAAGGTTAGTTTGAGGTTGAGGTGCGGTTTGTTGAGTTAGCGCATAGTTCTTGCACTTCTTGATATGGTGGTGTGAGGAGAAAGCAGGCTTGGATGACTCGGGTTTTGATTCTTTGGGCTCGGTAGAGGGTTTATCAGCAGGTTTCTTCATCCCTTCAATGTCAAAGTCCCGGCTTTAACATGATTATCAGTTAAAGTTGAAGCAAGGTTAATTGCGTCACCAAGTTCTTTGGGAGAACTACTCAAAACACTATCTTGGATTTGTCTCAGTAGTCCCCGAATGTACTTATCGTGGCACGTGAAGTTGGGGTAACAAGGTGAGGGTACCAACACACTGAGTTCATTGAAACGGGAAGTGTAAGCTGCGTGCTCACCACTCTCTTGTTTTGAGGTTCCAAAACTCAGCTTCCAAATTCATAAGCTCACTTGGAGGCAAGAACTGCTTGGTCATCAGTTCTTTCAATTCGTCCCATGGCATAGCCATGGCAGCTTCGGCACCACAGGTTGTCTTTTCCTTCACCCACCAGGTAAGTACCCCTTTTTCAAAGACACTTGTAGTAAAACGGGTTCGCTTATCATTGGGACACTCAATGTGGAGGAATTTGCTTTCCATTTGTTCGTACCACTGAAGTAGGGCAGTGGCACCTTCAGTCCCATCAAACTCCGGGGGGTTGGTGCTAGTGAAAGTCTTATACGAACAGTGAGATGGTTTAGAGGCTCGCTTGAAGCAGAGGCGATACTAGCAGAAAGGTTCTGGTGAATTTGGGTCATCATATCAGGAATGACCGCGGCTAGTTGTTTGTTGATTTGAGCAGTTAACTTGCGGCTAGAGGTGTTGGAAGAACGACGCTTGTTGAAATGGATAGACATTCTACGAACAATAGTAACGAAATTCGTGAGACTCGGAATAGGGTGTGGTATAAAAGAAATTCCTTGTTAAAGTTTGTTTTAAAATAAATACATAAATGAAAATCATAACAATGGTAATAAATCTTGTGTGGAACTATAGAGTTTTCATGAACCACCATGGACTCTTATTTTCCAAACATCAAAGAAATTCGAAATCAAATCGAACTGAAAGCTGGGTATTCGTGTACAGACTTCCAGTTAAAACACATTGTAAGGCATAGAGGAGTGCAACCATATTATTTTCACAAAGAGAACATGATCGCGGTGAAAACTTAAAGTTGTGATTCATATAGCGTTGAAAGTGGTATGCTTTGGCCTAATAGGATTCGTGCCCTTTCCTAACTCTCCAAGTAAGCAACCGGGTCCCGCGTCTAATTGGGATTTATACGCATTGCTTATCCTTAGGTTTCAATAACCTTAGTGTCAAGAGTTTCGGAAAACAAGCACGTCCCCCTTCCACTTACTACATACCCGCCATAACGAACCATCTTTAAGAAGAAGAAATATCGGAACACCACAATAAAAATCGATTATTGAAAATGTTTGAAAAATCTTTGATTTTAGGCATAAACCTTGGACTTGTGTGTGCTTTGTGTACATGATGCGTAAATGAATTGAAAACAAAATATTAAGCAAGTGCATTGAACAATCACATAAGGCCCATATAATTTTCTAATCATGCAACCTAAACAATTAAGTAAATAAACTATAACTAACTAGAACACTACGTCTAATGTCCTATCTTATAGTCACGCCTCTGATACCAATCTGTAACACCCCCACTTCAGCGGAATACGCCCGGGTGTGACGTACAGATTTCCCAAAACACATGTGACATGATTAAGTGACAATAATATCATTAATTCATTCAAATCCCAAGTACACAAGTTTATCAAGTAAAAAATACAAAGTAAAAGGAACAAAACACGTCTTCTTGTTTATTCTTTAAAGAACCTAACTTCTAGTGTCGTTCGCCATTTCATCCTCTAATGTAAGTACCTGTAGCATATATATAAAATAAAGTCAACTAATTGAATAGTTGGTGAGTTCACACAAGTTTGATACACATACATAAAAAAAAACCATACAATTCCATGAAATTTGGTGTAGTAATAGCGCAAGTAATTTCTTTTCCATTTGGAAACAACCAAATGTACTTGGATCGGGGGTCCCTATTCCACTCATACCATCGAGGTCCTAAGTGCATAGGGGGGCGTATGATCATACTTATTAAGGAAACCATTAGCAAGTAGTCTTTCAGCAAGTAAAAAAATAAGCACACAAATCCATGTAACGAATTGTAGTTTGTAATAATAAATAAACGAAATTGAATTGTTAATAGGATATATATGCTACCCCCAAAGTAGTTAAAAGGTAAAAGGGGGTGTGAGAAACCCACCTTTGAATTGGGATGACAAACTTGAAAATTAAACGAAAGTGCGTTATATGAAACCAAACGACCGAATCTCACGAGCTAGAAATAATAAGAACAAGAGAATTACTAACTAATTTGATGAAAATAAAATATCGGTTTTACAGTTCATACGTTTTAATTTATAAGTATTTTGTTACACATTTTTAAGTGTGTTAATATTTAAGTTAACGGGTTTTATCAATTTATTATTATAATATTATTTACAAGATTAATAATATTTAAGGAGTTTGTCGTTATCGGTATGATTATTTGTATAAGCGTTTATTGATTAAGAATTTATAAAGTTACAACGACACTATATATATATATATATATATATATATATATTATCTATATAATTATTTAACGAGTGTTAAACGAGTGGTATGTGTTTGTAAAAGTTGATACTTGAGCAAAAATGTTAACGGAAGTTAAAACAACTTTTATTTAATTATAAAACTAATTCTGTTTATTTTTATAATTTATATATATATATATATATAACTCATTATAACTATTAAATATGGTTTTCAAAAAATATAAAATGGTTTTGCTGTGACCCGGGTTCGAACCCAGGTCTCCATGACCACACAACACATACATAATCACTGGAGCAAACC